>NW_027261013.1:112500-317106 GCF_045791955.1 Oncorhynchus clarkii lewisi
ACACACACACACACACACACACACACACACACACACACACACACACACTCAATGGACCCCAGATGCGGCCCTATAGTGGGCTGATGATGCCCCAGGGAGAGAGGGAAGGAAAACAGTGTACTCCAAGTGTACAGGCTCTGAGTCATGAACCCCAAGCCACTCTTCAATATGAATTAAAGGTCCAATCTTTTATTTTATGTCTTTATTTCACCTTTATTTAACCAGGTAGGCCAGTTAAGAACAAGTTCTCATTTACAACTGCGACCTGGCCAATATAAAGCAAAGCAGTGTGAACAGACAACAACACAGAGTTACACGGGAAGTAAACAATAAACAACTCAATAACAGTAGAGAAAAAAGAAAAAAAAAAGAAATAAAAATAAAATGATGATTTTTCAGCAAAATGGCACTACCACGTAAAATAATGTAAAATAACAGATTAACAAAACCTTACATGTTGGTTTATGATATGGTGGTGACAGTTTAATTTAATTTAAGAACCCGCTCTTTAAAAAAAAAAAAATTAGCCTGATAATGACATACCCAAATCGAACTTCATGTAGCTCATTCCCTGAAGCAAAGATATGCATATTCTTGGTACCATTTGAAAGGAAACACTTTTGCAGCTTATGGAAATGTGAAAGGAATGTAGGAGAATATAACACAATAGATCTGGTAAAAGATAATACAGAGAAAAAACAAACTGTTATTTTATATTGTTTTTGTACCATCATCATTGAAATGCAAGAGAAAAGCCATAATGTATTATTCCAGCCCAGATGCAATATACATTTTGGCCACTAGATGGCAGCAGTGTACGCACCACGTTTTAGACTGATCCAATGAACCATTGTATTTCTGTTTAAAATGTTGTATCAAGACTGCCCGAATCTGCCTAATTTGTTTATTAATAACTTGTTATATTTAAAATGGTGCAGTGTCATCAAACAATAGCATGGTATTATTTCGCTGTAACAGCTAATGTAAATTGGACAGTGCAGCTGGATTAACAAGAATTTAAGCTTTCTGCCAAAATCAGATTTGTCTATGTCCTGGGAAATGTTCATGTTACTTAAAACCTCATGCTAATCGCATTAGCCTACGTTAGCTCAAGTTTTGTTTTAAGTTCTCGAAACATTTATAAATTATATTCTTGCAAAATCAATGGGTATCAAGCATTGCAATGATAGTTGAACAGATCTCCAGATTTCACCTTTAAAAAGCCGTAGCAGCAGAAGTGGACACAAAAACGTTTTGTGTCCTCAAGAAAACATTAGGCACATTGCTCAGTTCTGTTGTTTCCCTCTCAAAAAGGTTTGGAGAGGTTCTGCGCTAGACTTCTCTGTGGTGTGTTTCTAGGTTTGGAGAGGTTCTACGCTAGACTTCTCTGTGTTTCTAGGTTTGGAGTGTTATGTGGATACAGTGCCTTGCGAAAGTATTCGGCCCCCTTGAACTTTGCAACCTTTTGCCACATTTCAGGCTTCAAACTTAAAGATATAAAACTGTATTTTTTTGTGAAGAATCAACAACAAGTGGAACACAATCATGAAGCGGAACGACATTTATTGGATATTTCAAACTTTTTTAACAAATCAAAAATTGAAAAATTGGACGTGCAAAATTATTCTGCCCCTTTACTTTCAGTGCAGCAAACTCTCTCCAGAAGTTCAGTGAGGATCTCTGAATGATCCAATGTTGACCTAAATGACTAATGTTGATAAATACAATCCACCTGTGTGTAATCAAGTCTCCGTATAAATGCACCTGCACTGTGATAGTCTCAGAGGTCCGTTAAAAGCGCAGAGAGCATCATGAAGAACAAGGAACACACCAGGCAGGTCCGAGATACTGTTATGAAGAAGTTTAAAGCCGGATTTGGATACAAAAAGATTTCCCAAGCTTTAAACATCCCAATGAGCACTGTGCAAGCGATAATATTGAAATGGAAGGAGTATCAGACCACTGCAAATCTACCAAGACCTGGCCGTCCCTCTAAACTTTCAGCTCATACAAGGAGAAGACTGATCAGAGATGCAGCCAAGAGGCCCATGATCACTCTGGATGAACTGCAGAGATCTACAGCTGAGGTGGGAGACTCTGTCCATATGACAACAATCAGTCGTATATTGCACAAATCTGGCCTTTATGGAAGAGTGGCAAGAAGAAAGCCATTTCTTAAAGATATCCATAAAGAGTGTTGTTTAAAGTTTGACACAAGCCACCTGGGAGACACACCAAACATGTGGAAGAAGGTGCTCTGGTCAGATGAAACCAAAATTGAACTTTTTGGCAACAATGCAAAACGTTATGTTTGGCGTAAAAGCAACACAGCTCATCACCTTGAACACACCATCCCCACTGTCAAACATGGTGGTGGCAGCATCATGGTTTGGGCCTGCTTTTCTTCAGCAGGGACAGGGAAGATGGTTAAAATTGATGGGAAGATGGATGGAGCCAAATACAGGACCATTCTGGAAGAATGGTGGAGTCTGCAAAAGACCTGAGACTGGGATGGAGATTTGTCTTCCAACAAGACAATGATCCAAAACATAAAGAAAAATCTACAATGGAATGGTTCAAAAATAAACATATCCAGGTGTTAGAATGGCCAAGTCAAAGTCCAGACCTGAATCCAATCGAGAATCTGTGGAAAGAACTGAAAACTGCTGTTCACAAATGCTCTCCATCCAACCTCACTGAGCTTGAGCTGTTTTGCAAGGAGGAATGGGAAAAAATGTCAGTCTCTCGATGTGCAAAACTGATAGAGACATACCCCAAGCGACTTACAGCTGTAATCGCAGCAAAAGGTGGCGCTACAAAGTATTAACTTAAGGGGGCTGAATAATTTTGCACGCCCAATTTTTCAGTTTTTGATTTGTTAAAAAAGTTTGAAATATCCAATAAATGTCGTTCCACTTCATGATTGTGTCCCACTTGTTGTTGATTCTTCACAAAAAAATACAGTTTTATATCTTTATGTTTGAAGCCTGAAATGTGGCAAAAGGTCGCAAAGTTCAAGGGGGCCGAATACTTTCGCAAGGCACTGTACTTGTGTTCTCTGTTTGGAGAGGTACATAATGTATAAACTAATCAAAGGCCCTGCCCAACAATGACAAATTTGTTTTAGAAAAATAAATATATAATAATAATAAAATCGGAAGGAGTTACTAAACATATGCACGAGGTACCAGTAACAAGTCAATGGGCAGGGGTACGAGGTAAGTGAGGTACAGTTGAAGTCGGAAGTTTACATAGACCTTAGCCAAATACATTTAAACTCAGTTTTTCAGAATTCCTGACATTTAATCAGAGTAAAAATGTCCTGTTTTAGGTCAGTTAGGATCACCATTTATTTGAAGAATGTGAAATGTCAGAATAATAGTAGAGATAATTATTTATTTCAGCTTTTATTTCTTTCATCACATTCCCAGTGGGTCAGAAGTTTATATACACTCAATTAGTGTTTTGTAGAATTGCCTTTAAATTGTTTACCTTCTTTGGGACTGGGGGTCAGTATTGAGTAGCTTGGATAATAAGGTGCCCAGAGTAAACTGCCTGCTACTCAGGCCAAAAGCTAGAATATGCATATAATTAGTAGATTTGGATAGAAAACACTGAAGTTTCTAAAACTGTTTGAATGATGTCTGTGAGTATAACAGAACTCATATGACAGGCAAAAACCTGTGAAGAAATCCAAACAGGAAGTGGGAAAGCTGAGGTTTGTAGTTTTTCAAGTCATTGCCTATCTATACAGTGTCTATGGGTTCATATTGCACTTCCTAAGGCTTCCACTAGATGTCAACCTTCTTTAGGACCTTGTTACAGGCTTCTACTGTGAAGGGGGAGAGAAAAAGAGCTGTTTGAGTCAGGTGTCTGGCAGAATGCCATGAGCTAAATCATGCGTGTGGCCGTGAGAGCTAGCTGCGTTCCTTTTAATTTCTAAAGACAAAGGAATTGTCCGGTTGAAACATTATTGAAGATTTATGATAAAAACATCCTAAACATAGATTCTATGCATCGTTTGACATGTTTCTACAAACTGTAACGGAACTTTTTGACTTTTCGTCTGCACTATGCGATCGCGCATTAAGCATTTCGATTACTGGGCTAAACGCACGAACAAAAAGGAGGTATTTGAACATAAATGATGTACTTTATCGAACAAATTAAACATTTATTGTAGAACTGGAATTCCTGGGAGTGCCACCCAATCAAAATCATCAAAGGTAAGTGAATATTTATAACGCTATTTCTGACTTTTGTGACACTTCTCCTTCTTTGGAAAATGGCTGTATGTTTTCTGTGGCTAGGTGCTGACCTAAGATAATCGCAAGGTGTGCTTTCGCCGTAAAGCCTTTTTGAAATCTGAAACAGCAGTTGCATTAACAGTCCAAAACGATGTCCTCTCCCGTTCAAAAAAATATTTGCTAAATGAATCGTCCTACAACAATCTCTGTCTCACTTTCCCAATCAATTTATTCTAAAATTGTGTGTACATCTGTATATCTAGACTTAGATTTAGCTTTCCCTGACTTAGTCGCCAAACTGATTGATATATAAACAGCTGAATCTGCGCGTTTACCGAACAATGCAGTGCGTAATATGTGTTTCTCCTTCCGGTATGAAACTTCAATAGCGAATGACTCTCTTTACACTGGAGCTTACTACATGGGTTGGTCTTGCAACACATAAAACATGGCGTATTGCCGTTTACCTCAGCTCATTTTGGCTATCTACCCAGCTAGATTTCAAGACGATCAGTGGTCATTGGGTTAAAAGACAGTCAATCAACGAAACAGCAGGCAAATCATTGGTGCACAATGATGTCATTACTTGTTGTCTTCAAATCGGTTTCTTTCAGTCAATACGTTCCGCAAAATGGCCCATCACGTTTGATTGTGTTACAAATAAAACTTTTGAATGAGTGAAGCATTTAGAGAGAGGCTTAGTGCTTTCATATTTAATCATCTCAACCCATCCAATTCATATTCATTATATAGATAGGCACGTTTTATTTTGTCTGGTTTAGCGTCCCTGATAAAGCGAAAAAAAAATTGCTCATATGATTTGAAAAATGAATCATCAGGAGTAGGCAGCTCCATAAGTAAGTTATTAAACTGAGATATGACTAAGGAGTTAATCAGGGAAATGTTTCCATAAATAGACAGGTATTTACCTCTCCATGGTTGCAGGATCTTGTCTATTTTTACAAGTTGTCTATTGAAATTCATTGTGGAGAGCTTACTTATATCTTTTGTGATATGAATACCAAGTATGTCTACTTCACCATCAGCCCATTTTATAGATATACTGCAGGGTAATTTAAAAGTTGTATTTTTTAAAGATCCAATACGTAATAGTGTACACTTATCATAATTTGGTTTTGATCTGATTTTAATAGCTAGCATTTTGATGGACATAACGAACAGATATGGTGACAGCGGACACCCTTGTTCCTCTTGACAATTCAAAACTCTCTGAGAGAGACACCTGGGGTTGCTATACATTATTTATACCCATTTATAGGAGAATTTCAGAAATTGAAAAAATCCAGACATTTATAAATAAAATCCAGTCTTACTTTATCAAATGCCTTTTCAAAATCCACCAGAAATAACATTCCTGGCTTCTTATATGCTTCATGATGTTCTATTATTTCTAGTAGTTGTCGTATATTATCTCCAATGCATCGTCCATGTAAAAAACCTGTCTGATCAAGGATGAACAATACCTGGTAAAACCCTTTTAATTCTGAGTGCTATGCATTTCGCTAGTATTTTTGCATCACAACATTGGGGGGAGCCTCCAGTTTTTTAGATAGACTGGGCCTTTATATTTGCCATCTGGCTCTTGTTTTAATAATAGAGAAATCAGACCTTCCTGCTGAGTACCTGACAGACTACCATTTCTATAGGAGTAGTTGAAACAATGGGGCTTTTAGTGTATAAAAAAGGCTTGATATGACTCTACCGGTATGCCATCAAGCCCTGGGGTTTTTCTGGACTGAAAGGATTTAATAGCCTCAAAAAATTATTCCTCTGTAATTTTGCCTTCTTTCTGTACATTTGTTAATTTTCATTTTTTTTTTTTTTTGAAAGAATTCCTTACCATTATCTTCAGAGGATGAGACAGCAACAAAAACACTAAAAATAATAAAATAAAAAATAAAAATAAAATAATTAGCTTCCTCTTTTAAAATATAATTCGAAGAATCATAGATGACTCAGTCTTCAGTAACGAGTTTCTGCAAATTCTTTTAGGTAGCTTTCCTGTATTGGAGATTCAGGAAGAATTGTGTGCATTTTTCTCCAAGCGTGTGCAAAGCTGTCAACAAGGCAAAGGGTGGCTACTTTGAAAGATCTAAAATATATTTTGATTTGTTTAACACTTTTTTGGTTACTACATGATTCCATATGTGCTATTTCCTAGTTGTGATGTCTTCACTATTATTCTACAATGCAGAAAATAGTAAAAAATAAATAATAGGCAGGGCTTGCAAACTATTACAGACTACAAAGGGAAGCAGAGCTGCGAGCTGCCCAGTGACACAAACCTACCAGACGAGCTAAATCACTTCTATGCTCGCTTCGAGGCAAGCCACACTGAGGCATGCATGAGAGCATCAGCTGTTCTGGACGACTGTGTGATCACGCTCTCAATAGCCGACGTGAGTAAGACCTTTAAACAGGTCAACATACACAAGGCTGCGTGGCCAGACGGATTGCCAGGACTTGTGCTCCGGGCATGTGCTGACCAACTGGTAGGTGTCTTCACTGACATTTTCAACATGTTCTTGATTGAGTCTGTAATACCAACATTTTTCAATCAGACCAACGTAATCCCTGTGCCCAAGAACACAAAGGCAACCTGCCTAAATGACTACAGACCCGTAGCACTCACGTCCGTAGCCATGAAGTGATTTGAAAGGTTGGTCATGGCTCACATCAACACCATTGTCCAAGAAACCCTAGACCCACTCGAATTTGCATATCACCCAAACAGATCCACAGATGATGCAATCTCTATTGCACTCCACACTGCCCTTTCCCACCTGGACAAAAGGAACACTTATGTGAGAATGCTATTCATTGACTACAGCTCAGTGTTCAAAACCATAGTACCCTCAAAGCTCATCACTAAGCTAAGGATCCTGGGACTAAACACCTCCCTCTGCAACTGAATCCTGGACTTCCTGACGGGCCACCCCCAGGTGGTGAGGGTAGGTAGCAACACATCTGCCACACTGATCCTCAACACTGGAGCCCCCCAGAGGTGCGTGCTCAGTCCATGTTCACCCACAACTGCAAGGCCAGGCACAACTCTAACGCCATCATTAAGTTTGCAGACAAAACAACAGTGGTAGGCCTGATCACCGACAACAACGAGACAGCCTATAGGGAGGAGGTCAGAGACCTGGTCGGGTGGTGCCAGAATAACAACCTATCCCTCAAAGTAACCAAGACTAAGGAGATGATTGTGGACTACAGGAAAAAGGAGGACCAAGCACGCCCCCAATCTCATCGACCGAAAGTGGAGCAGGTTGAGAGCTTCAAGTTCCTTGGTGTCCACATCACCAACAAACTAGAATGGTCCAAGCACACCAAGACAGTCGTGAAGAGGGCACGACAAAGCCTATTCCCCCTCAGGAAACTATAAAGATTTGGCATGGGTCCTGAGATCCTCAAAAGGTTCTACAGCTGCAACATCGAGAGCATCCTGACCGGTTGCACCACTGCCTGGTATGGCAACTGCTCGGCCTCCGACCGCAAGGGACTTCAGAGCGTAGTGCGAAAGGCCCAGTACATCACTGGGGCTAAGCTGCCTGTCATCCAGGACCTCTACACCAGGCAGTGTCAGAGGAAGGCCCTAAAAATAGTCTAAGACCCCATCCAACCCAGCCATAAACTGTTCTCTCTACTACCGCATGGCAAGCAGGCTCCTCAACAGCTTTTACCCCCCAAACCATAAGACTCCTGGACGGGTAATCAAATGGTTACCCGGACTATTGCATTGTGCGCCCCCCCAAACCCCTCTTTTACGCTACTGCTACTCTCTGTTTATCTTATATGCATAGTCACTTTAACTATACATTCATGTACATACAACCTCAATTAGCCGACCAACCAGTGCTCCCGCACATTGGCTAACCGGGCTATCTGCATTGTGTCCCGCCACCCATCACCTGCCAACCCCTCTTTTATGCTACTGCTACTCTCTGTTCATCATATATGCATACTCACTTTAACCATATCTACATGTACATACTACCTCAATCAGCCTGACTAACCGGTGTCTGTATGTAGCCTCACTACTGTATATAGCCTCTCTACTGTATATAACCTCGCTACTGTTATAGCCTCTCTACTGTATATAACCTCGCTACTGTTATAGCCTCTCTACTGTATATAGCCTGTCTACTTTTATAGCCTCTCTACTGTATATAACCTCGCTCCTGTTATAGCCTCTCTACTGTATATAGCCTCTCTACTGTATATAGCCTCTCTACTGTATATAACCTCGCTACTGTATATAGCCTCTCTACTGTATATAGCCTCTCTACTGTATATAGCCTCTCTACTGTATATAGCCTCTCTACTGTATATAACCTCGCTACTGTATATAACCTCTCTACTGTATATAGCCTCTCTACTGTATAGAGCCTCTCTACTGTATAGAGCCTCTCTACTGTATAGAGCCTCTCTACTGTATATAGCCTCGCTACTGTTATTTTTCACTGTCTTTTAACTTTTGTTTTATTTATTTACCTACCTATTGTTCACCTAATACCTTTTTTGCACTATTGGTTAGAGCCTGTAAGTAAGCATTTCACTGTAAGGTCTGTTGTATTCAGCGCACAAGATAAATAAACTTTGATTTGATTTGAAAACCCTTGAATGAGTAGGTGTGTCCAAACCTTTGACTCTATAATGAGCCCTATGGTGGTTGGTCGATCTGATTTGAGATTGACTGACATCATTTGGACTTTAAAAACATCCAATGCATCCACATATCGAACAGAATTTCAAGAGAAAGGCAAATCTATTTTGGTTATAAACCTTTCAATGGCTTTTTGAGGAGGAGCAGAATACAGCAGAGTACAACACAGTAGAGGACAGTAGAATGCAGTAGAATAGAATACAGTAGAGTACCACACGGTAGAGTACAGTAGAATACAGCAGAGTACAACACGGTAGAGGACAGTAGAATGCAGTAGAGTAGAATACAGCAGAGTACAACACGGTAGAGGACAGTAGAATACAGCAGAGTACAACACGGTAGAGTACAGTAGAATACAGCAGAGTACAACACGGTAGAGGACAGTAGAATGCAGTAGAGTAGAATACAGCAGAGTACAACACGGTAGAGGACAGTAGAATAGAGCAGAGTACAACACGGTACAGGACAGTAGAATACAGCAGAGTACAACACGGTAGAGGACAGTAGAATGCAGTAGAGTAGAATAGAGCAGAGTACAACACGGTACAGGACAGTAGAATACAGCAGAGTACAACACGGTAGAGGACAGTAGAATGCAGTAGAGTAGAATACAGTAGAGTACCACGCGGTAGAGTACAGTAGAATACAGTAGAGTACAGTGGGGTAGAGTACAGCACAGTAGGGTACAGTAGAATACAGTAGAGTACAGTGGGGTAGAGTACAGCACAGTAGGGTACAGTAGAATACAGTAGAGTACAGTGGGGTAGAGTACAGCACAGTAGGGTACAGTAGAATACAGTAGAGTACAGTGGGGTAGAGTACAGCACAGTAGGGTACAGTAGAATACAGTAGAATTACAGTAGAATAATAGAGTACAGTACAATATATTACAACAAAGTAGAATACAGTAGAGTACAGTACAATATATTACAACAAAGTAGGATACAGTAGAGTACAGTACAATATATTACAACAAAGTAGAATACAGTAGAGTACAGTACAATATATTACAACACAGTAGAATACAGTAGAGTACAGTACAATATATTACAACAAAGTAGAATACAGTAGAGTACAGTACAATAGATTACAACACAGTAGAATACAGTACAGTAGAGTACAGCACAGTAGAGTATAACAAAGTAGAGTACAGTAGAATACAGTAGAGTACAGCACAGTAGAGTACATCAATAGTAGAGTACACAAAGTAGAGTACAACACAGTAGAATACAGGAGAGTACTGTAGAATACAGTAGAGTAGAATACAGTAGATTACAACACAGTAGAGTACAGTAGAATACAGTAGAATACCACACAGTAGAGTACAGCACAGTAGAGTACAGTAGAATACAACACAGTAGAGTACAGTAGAGTACAACACGAGAGTACAGTAGAGTACAGCACAGTAGGGTACAGTAGAATACAGTAGAGTACAGTGGGGTAGAGTACAGCACAGTAGGGTACAGTAGAATACAGTAGAGTACAGTGGGGTAGAGTACAGCACAGTAGGGTACAGTAGAATACAGTAGAATTACAGTAGAATAATAGAGTACAGTACAATATATTACAACAAAGTAGAATACAGTAGAGTACAGTACAATATATTACAACAAAGTAGGATACAGTAGAGTACAGTACAATATATTACAACAAAGTAGAATACAGTAGAGTACAGTACAATATATTACAACACAGTAGAATACAGTAGAGTACAGTACAATATATTACAACAAAGTAGAATACAGTAGAGTACAGTACAATAGATTACAACACAGTAGAATACAGTACAGTAGAGTACAGCACAGTAGAGTATAACAAAGTAGAGTACAGTAGAATACAGTAGAGTACAGCACAGTAGAGTACATCAATAGTAGAGTACACAAAGTAGAGTACAACACAGTAGAATACAGGAGAGTACTGTAGAATACAGTAGAGTAGAATACAGTAGATTACAACACAGTAGAGTACAGTAGAATACAGTAGAATACCACACAGTAGAGTACAGCACAGTAGAGTACAGTAGAATACAACACAGTAGAGTACAGTAGAGTACAACACGAGAGTACAGTAGAATACAGTAGAGTACAACAGAGTAGATTACAGTAGAGTAGAGTACAGTAGAACACAGTAGAACACAGTAGAGTACAGTAGAATACAACACAGTAGAGTACAGTAGAGTACAACACGAGAGTACAGTAGAGTACAGCACAGTAGGGTACAGTAGAATACAGTAGAGTACAGTGGGGTAGAGTACAGCACAGTAGGGTACAGTAGAATACAGTAGAGTACAGTGGGGTAGAGTACAGCACAGTAGGGTACAGTAGAATACAGTAGAATTACAGTAGAATAATAGAGTACAGTACAATATATTACAACAAAGTAGAATACAGTAGAGTACAGTACAATATATTACAACAAAGTAGGATACAGTAGAGTACAGTACAATATATTACAACAAAGTAGAATACAGTAGAGTACAGTACAATATATTACAACACAGTAGAATACAGTAGAGTACAGTACAATATATTACAACAAAGTAGAATACAGTAGAGTACAGTACAATAGATTACAACACAGTAGAATACAGTACAGTAGAGTACAGCACAGTAGAGTATAACAAAGTAGAGTACAGTAGAATACAGTAGAGTACAGCACAGTAGAGTACATCAATAGTAGAGTACACAAAGTAGAGTACAACACAGTAGAATACAGGAGAGTACTGTAGAATACAGTAGAGTAGAATACAGTAGATTACAACACAGTAGAGTACAGTAGAATACAGTAGAATACCACACAGTAGAGTACAGCACAGTAGAGTACAGTAGAATACAACACAGTAGAGTACAGTAGAGTACAACACGAGAGTACAGTAGAGTACAGCACAGTAGGGTACAGTAGAATACAGTAGAGTACAGTGGGGTAGAGTACAGCACAGTAGGGTACAGTAGAATACAGTAGAGTACAGTGGGGTAGAGTACAGCACAGTAGGGTACAGTAGAATACAGTAGAATTACAGTAGAATAATAGAGTACAGTACAATATATTACAACAAAGTAGAATACAGTAGAGTACAGTACAATATATTACAACAAAGTAGGATACAGTAGAGTACAGTACAATATATTACAACAAAGTAGAATACAGTAGAGTACAGTACAATATATTACAACACAGTAGAATACAGTAGAGTACAGTACAATATATTACAACAAAGTAGAATACAGTAGAGTACAGTACAATAGATTACAACACAGTAGAATACAGTACAGTAGAGTACAGCACAGTAGAGTATAACAAAGTAGAGTACAGTAGAATACAGTAGAGTACAGCACAGTAGAGTACATCAATAGTAGAGTACACAAAGTAGAGTACAACACAGTAGAATACAGGAGAGTACTGTAGAATACAGTAGAGTAGAATACAGTAGATTACAACACAGTAGAGTACAGTAGAATACAGTAGAATACCACACAGTAGAGTACAGCACAGTAGAGTACAGTAGAATACAACACAGTAGAGTACAGTAGAGTACAACACGAGAGTACAGTAGAATACAGTAGAGTACAACAGAGTAGATTACAGTAGAGTAGAGTACAGTAGAACACAGTAGAACACAGTAGAGTACAGTAGTATACAGTAGAATACAAAACAGTAGAATACAGCACAGTAGAGTACAACACAGTAGAGTACAGTAGAATACAGTAGAGTGCAGTAGCATACAGTAGAATACAACACAGTATAGTACAGCACAGTAGAGTACATCACAGTAGAGTACAGCAGAATACAGTAGAATACAGTAGAGTACAGTAGAATTTAGTAGAATAAAGTAGAGTACAGCACAGTAGAGTACAGTGGAATACAGTAGAATACAACGCAGTAGAGTACACCACAGTAGAGTACAGTAGAATACAGTAGAATACAACACAGTAGAGTACAGCACAGTAGAGTACAGTAGAATACAGTAGAATACATTAGAATACAACACAGAAAAGTACAATAGAATACAGTAGAGTCCAAAACAGTAGTTAACAACCCAGTAGAATACAGTAGAGTACAACACAGTAGAGTACAGTAGAATACAGTAGAGTACAGTAGAAAACAACACAGTAGAGTACAGTAAAGTACAGTAGAATACAACGCAGTAGTTTACAGTAGAATACAGTAGAGTACAGCACAGTAGAGTACTGTAAAGTACAGTAGAATACAGTAGAGTACAACACAGTAGAGTACAGTAGAATACAGTAGAGTACAACACAGTAGAGTACTATAGGATACAGTAGAGTACAGTAGAGTAGAGTACATTACAGCACAGTAGAGTACAGTAGAATACAGCAGAGTACAGTAGAATACAGTAGAGTACAGTAGAATACAGTAGAGTAGATTTGATCGGTATAATACTGTTCTCCACTCTAGAGTGCTCTACGGTACTTTCCAAACTTGTGAAATATAGGTTGGTGCTCATTGGGTGAGGAAGGTAGGTGGAAGGTGTCATGGTAGGTGTCAGTGAGTGCCAGGAGAGCTGACATTAACTAGAGAGAGAGAGAGAACTGCTAGGGAGGACAGTAACAGGAGACACTATGAGCTGAACATAACAGTCAGTGGAAGAGAGGACAGTAGCAGGAGACACTATGAGCTGAACATAACAGTCAGTAGAAGAGAGGACAGTAACAGGAGACACTATGAGCTGAACATAACAGTCAGTGGAAGAGAGGACAGTAACAGGAGACACTATGAGCTGAACATAACAGTCAGTGGAAGAGAGGACAGTAGCAGGAGACACTATGAGCTGAACATAACAGTCAGTAGAAGAGAGGACAGTAACAGGAGACACTATGAGCTGAACATAACAGTCAGTGGAAGAGAGGACAGTAACAGGAGACACTATGAGCTGAACATAACAGTCAGTGGAAGAGAGGACAGTAACAGGAGACACTATGAGCTGAACATAACAGTCAGTGGAAGAGAGGACAGTAACAGGAGACACTATGAGCTGAACATAACAGTCAGTGGAAGGGAGGACAGTAGCAGGAGACACTATGAGCTGAATATAACAGTCAGTGGAAGGGAGAACAGTAACAGGTGATCCTTCTGTGGTTTGTGACTACAATGATTTGTTGCCAATTCAATTGCAGTAACCGATTTGGCAACAGAATTCCGAGTTTTATTCACTTAAAAACTGAAATCAGTAAAAACACTATAATTCATTGGCATGTCTACCTTTAACTTAATATTTTTGTGAACCTTGATGATCCTCGTCATGATGAAAATAAATTAGAATATTTTTTAAAGATATGTGGGCTTTTAGGTAAAATAATTACAAGGCACAAGAGAATGTTTCTTAAAATTACAGAAGGCAAATACTATCTTCAAAACTAAATTAGTGTTGATATTTGTTGGCAGGTTTCAGCATGAATGTGTTTTGATATATTTCAAATACCTTTTAAGATGTTTCCTGGTAGATGTTTCCTGGTAGATGTTTCCTGGTAGATGTTTCCTGGTAGATGTTTCCTGGTAGATGTTTCCTGGAAGATGTTTCCTGGTAGATATTTCCTGGTAGATGTTTCCTGGTAGATGTTTCCTGGTAGATGTTTCCGTGGTAGATGTTTCCTGGTAGATGTTTCCTGGTAGATGTTTCCGTGGTAGATGTTTCCTGGTAGATGTTTCCTGGTAGATGTTTCCTGGTAGATGTTTCCTGGAAGATGTTTCCTGGTAGATGTTTCCTGGTAGATGTTTCCTGGTAGATGTTTCCTGGCAGATATTTCCTGGAAGATATTTCCTGGTAGATATTTCCTGGTAGATGTTTCCTGGTAGATGTTTCCTGGTAGATGTTTCCTGGTAGATGTTTCCTGGTAGATGTTTCCTGGTAGATGTTTCCTGGTAGATGTTTCCTGGAAGATGTTTCCTGGTAGATATTTCCTGGAAGATATTTCCTGGTAGATGTTTCCTGGTAGATGTTTCCTGGTAGATGTTTCCTGGTATATGTTTCCTGGTAGATGTTTCCTGGTAGATGTTTCCTGGAAGATGTTTCCTGGAAGATGTTTCCTGGTAGATGTTTCCTGGTAGATGTTTCCTGGTAAAGTTTCCTGGTAGATGTTTCCTGGTAGATGTTTCCTGGTAGATATTTCCTGGTAGATGTTTCCTGGTAGATGTTTCCTGGTAGATGTTTCCTGGTAGATGTTTCCTGGTAGATATTTCCTGGTAGATGTTTCCTGGTAGATGTTTCCTGGTAGATGTTTCCTGGTAGATGTTTCCTGGTAGATGTTTCCTGGTAGATGTTTCCTGGTATATGTTTTCCATCTGTTTGACCTGAAATCAAAGCCTTTGCTTATTCAACATTTTTATGATTTATAGAATTAACTTTCGTTTGACACCCAATGTGACATGCTCTATAAACTTTGCATGTTTGTGCTCACGGGTGGAAATCCCCAGAAACGTTAAATCTTTATTCCCAAACTTAAAGTCATGTTTTCTAATCTAAGTAAAGATATGAGAAGCTTTGAACCAAGGGTTGGCTGATGGCACTTTAAATCAGAGAACGGGGCTGATAGTAACGTCTGGAACAGAATCGAAGGAACGCTATCAAACTCATCAACCAAATGTGTGTGTGTGTGTGTGTGTGTGTGTGTGTGTGTGTGTGTTGTAGTCTCAGTAATATATTACAACTGACATCTGTGGATGAGGTTGTAGTCTCAGTAATATATTACAACTGACATCTGTGGATGAGGTTGTAGTCTCAGTAATATATTACAACTGACATCTGTGGATGAGGTTGTAGTCTCAGTAATATATTACAACTGACATCTGTGGATAAGGTTGTAGTCTCAGTAATATATTACAACTGACATCTGTGGATGAGGTTGTAGTCTCAGTAATATATTACAACGGACATCTGTGGATGTGATGAAGGACGTGCCTAATCTCTCTGTTGATTTATGTTAAACGTGTGTTGTGCTGCAGATTCATGATTAATATGGAAAATAGCTAGAGCTGGAGTTGTGTTTGGTTGGTTTAGTATATCTGTCTCCCATCTGTCCTTCTCATTACGATGTTATTGCAGGTTCAGTAGACGGCTCAGTAATGATGGTGCTGTGGTTGAGTGTTAATTGAAAAGCATACCCCGCTGCGCAAGTCTACCACCACAATGTCACCACGATGTCACCACGATGTCACCACGATGTCCACAAGTCTACCACCACGATGTCACCACGATGTCACCACGATGTCACCACGATGTCCACAAGTCTACCACCACGATGTCACCACGATGTCACCACGATGTCCACAAGTCTACCACAACGATGTCACCACGATGTCACCACGATGTCACGATGATGTCACCATGATGTCCACAAGTCTACCACCACGATGTCTCTCACTCGCTCTCGCTCTCTCGCTCTCACTCTCTCTCTCTCTCTCTCTCTCTCTCTCTCTCTCTCTCGCTCTCTCTCTCTCTCTCTCTCTCTCTCTCTCGCTCTCTCGCTCTCTCTCTCTCTCTCTCGCTCTCTCGCTCTCGCTCTCTCTCTCTCTCTCTCTCGCTCTCTCTCTCTCTCTCTCTCTCTCGTTCTCTCTCTCTCTCTCTCTCTCTCTCTCTCGCTCTCTTTCCACCTTAGTTGTTGTCTTGGCAATGCGTATCACTCAAGATCAAGGTAAGTGACATTACTATTTTTTAAATTAATATTCAGCACAGCAATAACAACAATAATATAATATTTTAGTTGTATGTGTGTATAATGATTTTAGTGGTAAATATGAGGTAAACTTCCAACAGAGCCCCAAGTCCAATAAGTATATCCTGTGTTGATGTTGATGTTCTCCGTATCCATATTTTCCACCATAATTTCCAAATAAATTCATAAAAAATCCTACAATGTGATTTTCTGGATTTTTTTCCTCTCATTTTGTCTGTCATGGTTGAAGTGTACCAATGATGACAATTACAGGCCTCTCTCATCTTTTTAAGTGGGAGAACTTGCACAATTGGTGGCTGACTAAATACTTTTTTTGCCCCACTGTAGATCCTGTGTTGATGTTGATGTTCTTCGTATCCATAGCTGGAATGGTTTTTCAGTGCATGGTGATCGAACAGGTTTCCCGGTGATATTCATCAGAGAATTAAGGAACAAATCATAAAAAAATAGTAATTATACATAACGGGCAGACATATTCATACCTTGTTGGTAAATGTGAACATTTAAAAAAAAAAATAATCTTTCTTTAGACAATGGTTTTCATACACATACCTTGTCCATAATGTGGAGACATATTGGATCTTCATTGAAGAGGTCAGGGAGATGGTGACTGCTGTGACTGAGTACTATACCGCGTTTTTAGATAAACCGTTTTGTTAAAATGAACTGTAGATAATACAGGTGAACTGTAAGAGACAAACCAATAGCAACATGTACCTACGTTTGTGTGCCTTAGATAATACCTCTAGACACACAAACACACAAGAAGTTCAGTCATTTGCACCCAATGCATCTGTAACCTTTCACCTATTCTTACCTCTTCGTTGATTTATATCCATTGAATTGTGACCAATTTCTGTTTTATAAAAATAAATAAATAAATTCTGATTAAAATATATACAGCGAAGGAGTATATAGTGAGTGGTGCCTTGCTCAGGGGAGGAATTACAGATTTTTAATTGTCAGCTCGGGGATTCGATACAGCAACCTTTCGATTACTGGCCCAAAGCTCTGACCACTAGGCTACCTGTTGCCCCATAGTGACCAGTAGCAGGATCAATAGATAGATAATAATCCCAATGGTCAACAGCGTAGTGGTAATCATCAATCTAATTAGATGTATGGGGGGGTGGGGGGGGGGGGGGGGGCATGTGGTTGTTTTCCATTTAACAGTCATTTCATCAGGGGAAAGAAGCTATTTAAGAGTCTGTTGGTCTGAGCCTTGATGCACCGGGTACCGCCTGCCAGATAGGAGCCTGGAGAACAGTCCATGTCCCGGTTGGCTGGAGTCATTTGGCAGGAAATTCAGCCCCCAGTTAATTCGTTGGGCCATCTGCACCACCCTCTGTAGGGCCTCGCTGTAGTGGGACCGGTGCAGTTGCCGTTCCAGACGGTGATACATTCAGTCAGAATTCTCTCAATGGTGCAGCTTCTTCACGACTATGTGGGTGTGAGAGGACCACGTTGAGTCCTCAGTGATGTAGACACAGAGGAACTTGATGTTCACTACAGCCCCGTCAATGTCAATAGGGGCGTGCTTTTGCCCTCCATTTCCTCTCGTCAACAATCATCTTGTTTGTCTTGCCAACGTTGAGGGGGATGTTGTTGTCCCGGGAACCACAATGCCAAGTCTCTGACCTCCTCCCTGTAGGCCGTTGGTGATCAGGCCGACCACCGTCATGGATTCGTGTGAGGCCACACAGTCGTGGGTGAACAGGGAGTACAGCAGGGGGATAAGCACACACCCTTGAGGCGGCCCCATGGTAAGGGTCAGCGTTTTGATGCCTGCTTTTACAGTACTACCTTGAGTACGCCCATTAGGAAGTCTAGGATACGCCTGTCAGGAAGTCTAGGATACGCCCATCAGGAAGTCTAGGATACGCCCATCAGGAAGTCTAGGATACGCCCATCAGGAAGTCTCGGATACGCCCGTCAGGAAGTCTAGGATACGCCCATCAGGAAGTCTGGGATACGTCCGTCAGGAAATCTAGGATCCAGTTGCTGAAGGGAGGTGGTCAGTAACAGGGTCTTGAGCTTGGTGACGAGCTGGGACGGCACTATAGTATTGAACACTGAGCTGTAGTCAATGAACAGAAACCTCACATAGGTATTCCTCTTATCTAGGTGTGAGAGGGCAGAGTGGAGTGCTGTTGACAGAGCTGTAGGTAGATATCTCTGTAATGACAGGGCTGTAGGTAGATATCTCTATAATGACAGGGCTGTAGGTAGATATCTCTGTATTGACAGGGCTGTAGGTAGATATCTCTGTATTGACAGGGCTGTAGGTAGATATCTCTGTAATGACAGGGCTGTAGGTAGATATCTCTGTATTGACAGGGCTGTAGGTAGATATCTCTGTATTGACAGGGCTGTAGGTAGATATCTCTATAATGACAGGGCTGTAGGTAGATATCTCCGTAATGACAGGGCTGTAGGTAGATATCTCCGTAATGACAGGGCTGTAGGTAGATATCTCCATAATGACAGGGCTGTAGGCAGATATCTCTGTAATGACAGGGCTGTAGGTAGATATCGCTGTAATGACAGGGCTGTAGGCAGATATCTCTATAATGACAGGGCTGTAGGTAGATATCTCCGTAATGACAGGGCTGTAGGTAGATATCTCCATAATGACAGGGCTGTAGGCAGATATCTCTGTAATGACAGGGCTGTAGGTAGATATCTCTGTATTGACAGGGCTGTAGGTAGATATCTCTGTATTGACAGGGCTGTAGGTAGATATCTCTATAATGACAGGGCTGTAGGTAGATATCTCCGTAATGACAGGGCTGTAGGTAGATATCTCCGTAATGACAGGGCTGTAGGTAGATATCTCCATAATGACAGGGCTGTAGGCAGATATCTCTGTAATGACAGGGCTGTAGGTAGATATCGCTGTAATGACAGGGCTGTAGGTAGATATCGCTGTAATGACAGGGCTGTAGGTAGATATCTCTATAATGACAGGGCTGTAGGTAGATATCGCTGTAATGACAGGGCTGTAGGTAGATATCTCTGTAATGACAGGGCTGTAGGTAGATATCTCTGTAATGACAGGGCTGTAGGTAGATCTCTCTGTATTGACAGGGCTGTAGGTAGATATCTCTATAATGACAGGGCTGTAGGTAGATATCTCTATAATGACAGGGCTGTAGGTAGATATCTCTGTAATAACAGGGCTGTAGGTAGATATCTCTATAATGACAGGGCTGTAGGTAGATATCTCTATAATGACAGGGCTGTAGGTAGATATCTCTGTAATGACAGGGCTGTAGGTAGATATCTCTGTAATGACAGGGCAGTAGGTAGATATCTCTGTAATGACAGGGCTGTAGGTAGATATCTCTATAATGACAGGGCTGTAGGTAGATATCTCTGTAATGACAGGGCTGTAGGTAGATATCTCTGTAATGACAGGGCTGTAGGTAGATATCTCTATAATGACAGGGCTGTAGGCAGATATCTCTGTAATGACAGGGCTGTAGGTAGATATCTCTATAATGACAGGGCTGTAGGTAGATATCTCTATAATGACAGGGCTGTAGGTACACAGCTGTAGTGGAGTGTAAATCCTCTTTTTGCATCATTATGGATGTATCAAAAATGGCACCCTATTCCCTTTATAATGCACAACTTTTTACCAAAGCCCTGAGTAGTGCATTAGGGAACACAATGTCATTTATAATATTGTATGATTTAGAATGCAGTTTCATTTAGAATGTAGAGTGTCATTTAGAATGCAGAGTGTTATTTAGATTGCAGAGTGTTATTTAGATTGCAGAGTGTTATTTAGATTGCAGAGTGTTATTTAGAATGCAGTGTCATTTAGATTGTAGAGTGTTATTTAGATTGTAGAGTGTTATTTAGATTGCAGAGTGTTATTTAGATTGTAGAGTGTTATTTAGATTGCAGAGTGTTATTTAGATTGTAGAGTGTTATTTAGATTGCAGAGTGTTATTTAGATTGCAGTGTTATTTAGATTGCAGAGTGTTATTTAGATTGCAGAGTGTTATTTAGATTGTAGAGTGTTATTTAGATTGCAGAGTGTTATTTAGATTGTAGAGTGTTATTTAGAATGCAGTGTTATTTAGATTGTAGAGTGTTATTTAGATTGCAGAGTGTTATTTAGATTGCAGAGTGTTATTTAGATTGCAGTGTTATTTAGATTGCAGAGTGTTATTTAGAACGCAGTGTTATTTAGAATGCAGTGTCATTTAGAATGCAGTGTTATTTAGAATGCAGTGTCATTTAGAATGCAGTGTTATTTAGAATGCAGTGTTATTTAGAATGCAGTGTTATTTAGAATGCAGCATCATTTAGAGTGCAGGGTTATTTAGAATGCAGTGTTATTTAGAATGCAGTGTCATTTAGAATGCAGTGTCATTTAGAATGCAGTGTTATTTAGAATGCAGTGTCATTTAGAATGCAGTGTTATTTAGAATGCAGTGTCATTTAGAATGCAGTGTTATTTAGAATGCAGTGTCATTTAGAATGCAGTGTTATTTAGAATGCAGGGTGTGAATTAGAACAGTGTCATTTCAGACGTGTCCAACTGGAGTTCTAAACCCACACAACTTGACAATCTGCACTAAATAGGCAACAGGGTGCAATTTTAAACGCACAACGACAATGATTACAGAAGCTGTGACTCTATGCAGCCCCGTGCAGCAGTGCTGTGTGTGTGTGTGTGTGTGTGTGTGTGTGTGTGTGTGTGTGTGTGTGTGTGCCTGTGTGCCTGTGTGAATGTGTTGGATAGCAGTGTTAACAGCATGATTTGGCTGAGTACCTCTTCATCACCGCTATGGGCCTATAAAAGAGCTTGTGTTAAAGGGTATTAAATAAAGCAACCTGATCCTCTGTTTGCTCCAAGGCAGCGGCAGCTGGATGACCATCTGAAAGCTGCATTATGCTCGGTTGGGATGTTCTGACAAATCCAAATGTATTTTTTGTTGTTTGTTTTTATCTCAACGGCAAATGGCACCCTAACCTATATTGTCTTCATGGTGCACTCGTTTTGACCAGAGCCCTGTGAGGCCTCATCGTCAAGTGCACCGTTAGAGGGAACAGGCTTCCATCGGGGAGGAAACTGTGTTTATACTTCCTGTATTCATGTTTAATCTATGACGTCACCGTTAGTTGGTTTCCTCTGCCTCCTCTGCATTATAATAAAGAGGCTATTAGGTTGCGACGTAACCCATTCAATAACTATTGGCCTTCGCTGCAACACGCTAACTCGTCATAGCTCATTATATATACACACACACACACACTCACGCACGCACATACAGAGAAACAGACACATACACGCACGCACGCACGCACGCACACACACACACACACACACTCTCAAGTACATACAGAGAAACAGACACATACACACACACACACACACACACACTCTCACGCACATACAGAGAAACAGACACATATACACACACACACACACACACACACACACTGTTTACAGTAGTAGTTTCACCAGGCCATTAGGGATTATCCGTCAGGATACATAATCTAGACCACCATCGGACCCTGAGCAGTAATTCAGGATTACATCACCGTGCTGTGGTCTGTGACAAGATAAACCATGAACCAGTGAGTCGTCTGGTTGTTGCCGTAGTAACCCCGAAGCCTACACTTAACCTCATGTCAAACTGAAATCATATCTCCGACCCTTGAGAGCAACTTTGGAGCTCGGAACGCGGTAGTGTGCGTATTTAGAAACAACCCCATGGTGGTGTCTTCAGGCGAGTGAATGAACAAAATGCTGTGTATTTCACATATTGACCTCAGTTAAATTGATCTATTAGGGTACAGGAAAACAGATTGACTCTAACCTTTGTGTTCTAAGGAGATAACTATCCCTACTGTTTTTCCTCCTCTTCCTCAAAGACACTGGATGAAGACAACAGTCTCTCCTCTCCTCCTCTTCCTCAAAGACAGTGGAGAGGATCTGTGGACAGTGGGTGAAGACAACAGTCTCTCCTCTCCTCCTCTTCCTCAAAGACAGTGGAGAGGATATGTGGACAGTGGATGAAGACAACAGTCTCTCCTCTCCTCCTCTTCCTCAAAGACACTGGAGAGGATCTGTGGACAGTGGATGAAGACAACAGTCTCTCCTCTCCTCCTCTTCCTCAAAGACAGTGGAGAGGATCTGTGGACAGTGGATGAAGACAACAGTCTCTCCTCTCCTCCTCTTCCTCAAAGACACTGGAGCGGATCTGTGGACAGTGGATGAAGACAACAGTCTCTCCTCTCCTCCTCTTCCTCAAAGACACTGGAGCGGATCTGTGGACAGTGGATGAAGACAACAGTCTCTCCTCTCCTCCTCTTCCTCAAAGACACTGGAGCAGATCTGTGGACAGTGGATGAAGACAACAGTCTCTCCTCTCCCCCTCTTTCTCAAAGACAGTGGAGAGGATCTGTGGACAGTGGATGAAGACACCAGTCTCTCCTCTCCTCCTCTTCCTCAAAGACACTGGAGCGGATATGTGGACAGTGGATGAAGACAACAGTCTCTCCTCTCCTCCTCTTCCTCAAAGACACTGGAGCGGATCTGTGGACAGTGGATGAAGACAACAGTCTCTCCTCTCCTCCTCTTCCTCAAAGACAGTGGAGCGGATCTGTGGACAGTGGATGAAGACAACAGTCTCTCCTCTCCTCCTCTTCCTCAAAGACAGTGGAGCGGATCTGTGGACAGTGGATGAAGACACCAGTCTCTCCTCTCCTCCTCTTCCTCAAAGACAGTGGAGAGGATCTGTGGACAGTGGATGAAGACAACAGTCTCTCCTCTCCTCCTCTTCCTCAAAGACAGTGGAGAGGATCTGTGGACAGTGGATGAAGACAACAGTCTCTCCTCTCCTCCTCTTCCTCAAAGACAGTGGAGAGGATCTGTGGACAGTGGATGAAGACACCAGTCTCTCCTCTCCTCCTCTTCCTCAAAGACAGTGGAGAGGATCTGTGGACAATGGATGAAGACAACAGTCTCTCCTCTCCCCCTCTTTCTCAAAGACACTGGAGAGGATATGTGGACAGTGGATGAAGATTATCTCCTCTCCTCCTCTCTCTCCCTTTCTTGCTGAGAGACTTCAAGAAGAGGCATTGATCCTCTGTCTACATCTCCGGTCCCCCAGACCACTTCCACTGAGTTTGAAGAAGAGCTGTACCTTACAGGAATACCACAGGGATCAGTGGTCTCTCCTCCCTTCACCTCTTCCGCCTAACCCTAACCCTAACCCTAACCCTAACCTAACCCTGACACCTAACCCTAACTCTAACCCTAACCCTAACTCTAACCCTAAACCTAACCCTAACCCTAACCCTAACCCACTCTAACCCTAACGCCTAACCCTAACCCTAACCCTAACCTAACCCTGACACCTAACCCTAACTCCTAAACCTAAAACTAACCCTAACGCCTAACCCTAACCCTAACCCTGACATCTAACCCTAACTCCTAAACCTAAAACTAACCCTAACCCTAACCCCTAACCCACTCTAACCCTAACTCCTAACACTAACCCTAACCCTGACGCCTAACCCTGACACCTAACCCTAACTCCTAACCCTAACCCTAACGCCTAACCCTGACACCTAACCCTAACGCCTAACCCTGACACCTAACCCTAACTCCTAACCCTAACCCTAACACTAACCATAACCCTGACACCTAACCCTAACTCCTAACCCTAACTCCTACTCTCTGGATTCAAGGAGAAGCTGGTGCGTCGGGGACCACACTTTAGACAAGTTAAATATATTCAGAATAAATGGTTGGGTCTAGGGGCCCCAGTATGGGAGGGATTCCAATTGAAGACCACCAACATTGTATATGGAATTGAGTGTCTGAAATGTGGGAAATTGTATATTGGAGAAACTAGGAATACCCTGGAAGCCAGACTCAAACAACATCTATATCATATAAGTAAAGAGTCAGTTAAAACCACATTATACACCCACTTTAGATCTCATCCAGAAGCCCAGTTAAGAATAGCAGGGTTGGAATCTAACCAAGGGTGGTCGCTAAAACAGAGACAGATTAAGGAGCGAAGTTGGATAAAAAAATTGGGTACTTGTAATCCCACAGGTCTTAATGAAAAGTATTAGAGACCCTAACCCTCCCAACCTTGATCTGAACATTAAACCTGAACCATCCTAATACCAGTTTACCCTAACCTTAACCTGAGCAATCTCACTCCAAACCCTAGCCAAGTATCACATTCCTAATCTTAACCACAATCTTAACCTTAAATCTATTTCAATCCCTAACCCCTAAACATCAAACTTTGGCCCCAATACCGAACCTAATTTCAACCCCAGCCTCAAATGTAGGTAAAATTTGGACCCCAAGCCTAACGCCTTGGCTCACCCTAACTATAAGCCTAAACCTAAGCTTAAAACCTAATTTTAATTCTGACTATAACCCTAACCCTAACCCTAACCCCCTAACCCTAACCCTAACCCTAAACCTAAACCGAACCCTAACCCTAAGATTAAAACCTAATTTTAATTCTGACTATAACCCTAACCCTAACCCTAACCCCCTAACCCTAACCCTAACCCTAACCCTAACCCTAAACCTAACCCTAAGCTTAAAACCTAATTTTAATTCTGACTATAACCCTAACCCTAACCCTGACCTTAACCTCACCCTTAACCGTAGCAATCCCCACCCTAGCTCTAACCTTAACCCCGATCCTAAATTTAACCTCAGCCCTGACAATAACCTCAGATCTAATCCTGACGCTAAATATAATCCTAATTTTAACCCCACTTTAAACCCTAATCCCAGGGCAATTTTTTCCTAACCCTAAAACCCTAACCCTAACCTTAACCCTATAAGCCTAAACCTAATCCTAAAACCTAATTTTGACTATAACCCTGACCCTAACCCTGACCTTAACCTCACCCTTAACCGCCGCAATCCCCACCCTAGCTCTAACCTTAACCCCGATCCTGAATTTAACCTCAGCCCTGACAATAACCTCAGATCTAATCCTGACCCTGAACACAATCCTGACCTTAACCCCACCTCAAGCTCTAATCCCTAATCCTGAACCTTGACCTAGATTCTGACTTGAATTGGAACCCAAGCCTTTAAAACTACCCCTAACCCTAACCCTTGGACTCAAAACGTGGACATAAGGAATCCCTTCAGGCCTGATAGAGATTAACCAGCCTAACCCTAAACCGGATTCTTAAACTTGAACTCGGGCTCCATAAAGAGGCATCCTGAAGAGCCTGGGAATTAGGGAGCAGGGGTCGATGCATTGCCTGGGGGTTTAACCTCATGGAGGAAAAGGTTAATTTAATTAGCTTTCCTTCTGGTATGAACCATAACCCCTGCTCTTGGGGAATACCTCCTAATTTCCCGTAGACAATTATGTATCCTTAGGAGCAATAGAATTAGAGAACAGGTGCCCGTGTATTTGGTCCTCTTGAAGGGCAATTTTCTCCTAAACCTAACCCTATCCTAACCCAAACCCTAACCCTAACCCTAAAACTAACCATAACGCCTAACCCTAACCCTAACCCTGACACCTAACCCTGACACCTAACCCTAACCCTAACCCTAACTCCTAACCCTAACTCCTAACCCTAACTCTAACCCTAACCCTAACTCCTAACCCTAACTCCTAACCCTAACTCTAACCCTAACCCTAACTCCTAACCCTAACTCCTAACCCTAACCCTAACTCCTAACCCTAACCCTAACCCTAACCCTAAAACTAACCATAACGCCTAACCCTAACCCTAACCCTGACACCTAACCCTGACACCTAACCCTAACCCTAACCCTAACCCTAACTCCTAACCCTAACTCCTAACCCTAACTCTAACTCCTAACCCTAACTCCTAACCCTAACCCTAACTCCTAACCCTAACCCTAACTCCTAACCCTAACTTCTAACCCTAACTCCTAACCCTAACCCTAACCCTAACTCCTAACCCTAACTCCTAACCCTAACTCCTAACCCTAACTCCTAAAACTAACTCCTAACCCTAACTCCTAACCCTAACCCTGACACCTAACCCTAACTCCTAACCCTAACTCCTAACCCTAACCCTAACCCTAACTCCTAACCCTAACCCACTCTAACCCTAACTCCTAACTCCTAACTCCTAACCCTAACCCTAACCTAACCCTAACCCTAACCCTAACACCTAACCCTAACCCTAACCCTAACCCTAACCCTAACCCTAAAACTAACCATAACGCCTAACCCTAACCCTAACCCTGACACCTAACCCTGACACCTAACCCTAACCCTAACCCTAACTCCTAACCCTAACTCCTAACCCTAACTCTAACTCCTAACCCTAACTCCTAACCCTAACCCTAACTCCTAACCCTAACCCTAACTCCTAACCCTAACTTCTAACCCTAACTCCTAACCCTAACCCTAACCCTAACTCCTAACCCTAACTCCTAACCCTAACTCCTAACCCTAACTCCTAACCCTAACTCCTAAAACTAACTCCTAACCCTAACTCCTAACCCTAACCCTGACACCTAACCCTAACTCCTAACCCTAACTCCTAACCCTAACCCTAACCCTAACTCCTAACCCTAACCCACTCTAACCCTGACTCCTAACTCCTAACCCTAACCCTAACCTAACCCTAACCCTAACCCTAACCCTAACACCTAACCCTAACTCCTAACCCTAACTCCTAAAACTAACTCCTAACCCTAACTCCTAACCCTAACTCCTAACCCTAACCCTAACTCCTAACCCTAACTCTAACTCCTAACCCTAACTTCTAACCCTAACTCCTAACCCTAACCCTAACCCTAACTCCTAACCCTAACTCCTAACCCTATCTCCTAACTCTAACTCCTAACCCTAACTCCTAACCCTAACCCTAACTCCTAACCCTAACCCTAACTCCTAACCCTAACTTCTAACCCTAACTCCTAACCCTAACCCTAACCCTAACTCCTAACCCTAACTCCTAACCCTAACTCCTAACCCTAACTCCTAAAACTAACTCCTAACCCTAACTCCTAACCCTAACCCTGACACCTAACCCTAACTCCTAACCCTAACTCCTAACCCTAACCCTAACCCTAACCCTAACTCCTAACCCTAACCCACTCTAACCCTAACTCCTAACTCCTAACCCTAACCCTAACCCTAACCTAACCCTAACCCTAACACCTAACCCTAACTCCTAACCCTAACTCCTAACCCTAACCCTAACCCTAACTCCTAACCCTAACCCACTCTAACCCTAACTCCTAACTCCTAACCCTAACCCTAACTCCTAACCCTAACCCTAACCCTAACCCTAACCTAACCCTAACCCTAACACCTAACCCTAACCCTAACCCTAACCCTAACCCTAACCCTAACCTAACCCTAACCCTAACACCTAACCCTAACCCTAACCCTAACCCTAACTCCTAACCCTAACCCACTCTAACCCTAACTCCTAACTCCTAACCCTAACCCTAACTCCTAACCCTAACCCTAACCCTAACCTAACCCTAACCCTAACACCTAACCCTAACCCTAACCCTAACCTAACTCCTAACCCTATCTCCTAACCCTAACTCCTAACCTTAACTCTTAACACTAATTCTAATGTCCCCAGTTGGTCATATTTTTGCTAGTTTACTCTTCTTGTGGGGATTCACACACACACACACACACACACACACACACACACACACACACACATACACACACACACACACACACACACAGTCTCCCAGCAGTAGCAGAAGCAGTTGAGACATGTTGGCCTTTCTCTCTCTCAGCTGTGTCTAAAGCTATTCATCAGGGTGGTCACGGAGGTGTGTGTATGTGCACACAAACCACACACACACACACACACACACACACACACACACACACACACACACACACACACACACACACACACACACACACACACACACACACACACACACACACAGAGATAGACGGTTTGAAACATAATGATAGGACAGTATCAACTGTTGTTTGAGCCAGCTTTCTGAAAAGGACAGTTGATTCATTCTAACTATCATTATAGATAATTAACAAGCGTTTAAAATTATAATTGAAATTATAATGAAATTATATGCAACAATGACAAATAACAAGATTTAATAATAAATGGTTAGTGATAGATTATTAATTAAACATGCAATATGAATTTAGACTTGTGCCCCCTGTCTCTCCTCTCTCTCTCTCTCTCTCCTCCGTCCTCTCCCTCTCTCTCTCCTCGTTCTCCCATCTCTCTCTCCTCCGTCCTCTCCCTCTCTCTCTCCTCATTCTCCCATCTATCTCTCCTCCGTCCTCTCCCTCTCTCTCCTCTCTCTCTCTCTCTCTCCTCCGTCCTCTCCCTCTCTCTCTCCTCGTTCTCCCATCTCTCTCTCCTCCGTCCTCTCCCTCTCTCTCTCCTCATTCTCCCATCTATCTCTCCTCCGTCCTCTCCCTCTCTCTCTCCTCATTCTCCCATCTCTCTCCCCTCTGTCCTCTCCCTCTCTACCTCCTCATTCTCCCATATCTCTCTCCTCTGTCCTCTCCTTCTCCCCCTCCATCCTCTTCTATCTTTCTCTCTCTCCCCTCCTCCATGTCTCATCTCCCCTATTCCTTCTCTCCCCTCCTCCATGTCTCATCTCCCCTATTCTCTCTCCCTTCCTCCATGTCTCATCTCCCCTATTCTCTATCCCTTCCTCCATGTCTCATCTCCCCTATTCTCTCTCTCCCTTCCTCTCCCTTCCTCCATGTCTCATCTCCCCTATTCTCTCTCTCCCTTCCTCCATGTCTCATCTCCCCTATTCTCTCTCTCCCTTCCTCCATTTCTCATCTCCCCTATTCTCTCTCTCCCTTCCTACATGTCTCATCTCCCCTACTCTCTCTCTCCCTTCCTCCATGTCTCATCTCCCCTATTCTCTCTCTCCCTTCCTCCATGTCTCATCTCCCCCACACTCTCTCCCTTCCTCCATGTCTCATCTCCACTATTCTCTCTCTCCCTTCCTCCATGTCTCATCTCCCCTATTCTCTCTCTCCCTTCTTCCATTTCTCATCTCCCCTATTCTCTCTCTCCCTTCCTACATGTCTCATCTCCCCTACTCTCTCTCTCCCTTCCTCCATGTCTCATCTCCCCTATTCTCTCTCTCCCTTCCTCCATGTCTCATCTCCCCCACACTCTCTCCCTTCCTCCATGTCTCATCTCCACTATTCTCTCTCTCCCTTCCTCCATGTCTCATCTCCCCTATTCTCTCTCTCCCTTCTTCCATTTCTCATCTCCCCTATTCTCTCTCTCCCTTCCTACATGTCTCATCTCCCCTACTCTCTCTCTCCCTTCCTCCATGTCTCATCTCCCCTATTCTCTCTCTCCCTTCCTCCATGTCTCATCTCCCCCACTCTCTCTCCCTTCTTCCATGTCTCATCTCCCCTATTCTCTCTCTCATATTCTCTCTCTCCATCTCCCCTCTTCACAAGTTTTCTCCCAGAAAAATGTAGTTAATTTAATCTGATTGTTATGGTTCCATAACTTTGTCCACACAGGGCATCTGAACACACAAAATACTGTTGGATGATTTCCTAAACATCTTGGGTGTTTTATTTAACTTTTGTACACCGGTCAAAAATGACTGGTCATTAGAAATGTATGGGTGATGTATGGGTGATTTATGGGTGATGTATGGGTGATGTATGGGTGATGTATGGGTGATGTATGGGTGATGTATAGGTGATGTATGGGTGATGTATGGGTGATGTATGGGTGATGTATGGGTGATGTATGGGTGATGAATGGGTGATGTATGGGTGATGAATGGGTGATGTATGGGTGATGTATGATTGATGAATGGGTGATGAATGGGTGATGTATGGGTGATGAATGGGTGATGTATGGGTGATGTATGGGTGATGTATGGGTGATGTATGGGTGATGAATGGGTGATGTATGGGTGATGTATGGGTGATGTATGGGTGATGAATGGGTGATGTATGGGTGATGAATGGGTGATGTATGGGTGATGAATGGGTGATGTATGGGTGATGTATGGGTGATGAATGGGTGATGTATGGGTGATGAATGGGTGATGTATGGGTGATGTATGGGTGATGTATGGGTGATGTATGATTGATGAATGGGTGATGAATGGGTGATGTATGGGTGTGACTACAATTAGTCTATAAAATTAAGTTCAGGCACATGCCCATTCATCAGATGGACACACTTCCTCTCCCAGATCCCCACATCAGGGCGGGCGGACGGACGGACGGACGGACAGACAGACAAAATCAAATCAAATCAAATCAAATGTATTTATATAGCCCTTCGTACATCAGCTGATATCTCAAAGTGCTGTACAGAAACCCAGCCTAAAACCCCAAACAGCAAGCAATGCAGGTGTAGAAGCACGGTGGCTAGGAAAAACTCCCTAGAAAGGCCAAAACCTAGGAAGAAACCTAGAGAGGAACCAGGCTATGTGGGGTGGCTAGTCCTCTTCTGGCTGTGCCGGGTGGAGATTATAACAGAACATGGCCAAGATGTTCAAATGTTCATAAATGACCAGCATGGTCAAATAATAATAAGGCAGAACAGTTGAAACTGGAGCAGCAGCACAGTCAGGTGGACTGGGGACAGCAAGGAGTCATCATGTCAGGTAGTCCTGAGGCATGATCCTAGGGCTCAGGTCTTCCGAGAGAGAGAGAGAAAGAGAGATAGAGAGAATTAGAGAGGGCATACTTAAATTCACACAGGACACCGGATAGGACAGGAGAAGTACTCCAGATATAACAAACAGTCAAGATCTTCCACAGAGATCTTGAAAAATAATTCATGCATGGACCTCTCTTTGTCATGCTGAAACAGAAAGGGGCCTTCCCCAAACTGTTGCCACAAAGTTGGAATCACAGAATCATCTAGACGCTGTAGCGTTAAGATTTCCCTTCACTGGAACTAAGTGGAACCATAACAAAACAGCCCCAGACCATTATGTCTCCTCCACCAAACTTTACAGTTGGCACTATGCATTCTGGCAGGTAGTGTTCTCCTGGCATCTGCCAAACCCAGATTTGTCCGTCGGCCTTCCAGGTGGTGAAGCGTGATTCATCACTCCAGATAACGCGTTTCCACTGCTCCAGAGTCCAATGGTGGGGAGTTTTACACCACTCCAGCCAACGCCTTGCATTGAGCATGGTGATCTTAGGCTTGTGTGCGGCTGCTCGGCCAGGGAAACCCATTTCATGAAGCTCCCGACGAACAGTTCTTGTGCTGACGTTGCGTCCAGAGGCAAATTTTAAAACGGTTTTGAGTGTTGCAACCGAGGACAGACGATTTTTACACGTTACACTCTTCAGCACTAGGCGGTCCCGTTCTGTGAGCTTGTGTGGCCTATCACTTTGCGGCTGAGCTTCACAATAACAGCACTTACAGTTGATCGAGGCAGCTCTAGCAGGGCTGAAATGTATAAAATTACTTGTTGGAAAGGTGGCATCCTGTGATGTTGAAAGTCAGATGGAACCTATTGTGCTATTTATCACAGACTACTTTGTGTCAAAGTTTAACCTAACCTATCCTCCTCACCAGTGTCATGATCAAAGATTTGATCAAGAGCCTCACATGTTGAAAGTCACTGAGCTCGCCAGTAAGGCCATTCTACTGCCAATGTTTGTCTATGGAGATTGCATGGCTGTGTGCTCAATGCTATACTCCTGACAGCAACAGGTGTGGCTGAAATAGTATTAAAACAAATTAATTCCCTTCACACCCCTCTTTCTTTCCATCCTCTCTCTCCATCTCTCTCCCTCTTTCACTCCTGTTCTTTCTCTCTCCGTCTCTCTCTTCATCTCTCTCCCTCTTTCACTCCTGTTCTTTCTCTCTCCGTCTCTCTCTTCATCTCTCTCCCTCTTTCACTCCTGTTCTTTCTCTCTCCGTCTCTCTCTCCATCTCTCTCCCTCTTTCACTCCTGTTCTTTCTCTCTCCGTCTCTCTCTTCATCTCTCTCCCTCTTTCACTCCTGTTCTTTCTCTCTCCGTCTCTCTCTTCATCTCTCTCCCTCTTTCACTCCTGTTCTTTCTCTCTCCGTCTCTCTCTCCATCTCTCTCCCTCTTTCACTCCTGTTCTTTCTCTCTCCGTCTCTCTCTCCATCTCTCTCCCTCTTTCACTCCTGTTCTTTCTCTCTCCGTCTCTCTCCCTCTTTCACTCCTGTTCTTTCTCTCTCCGTCTCTCTCTCCATCTCTCTCCCTCTTTCACTCCTGTTCTTTCTCTCTCCGTCTCTCTCTCCATCTCTCTCCCTCTGTCACTCCTGTTCTCTCTCTCTCCGTCTCTCGCTTGATCTCTCTCCCTCTTTCACTCCTGTTCTTTCTCTCTCCGTCTCTCTCTCCATCTCTCTCCCTCTTTCACTCCTGTTCTTTCTCTCTCCGTCTCTCTCTCCATCTCTCTCCCTCTTTCACTCCTGTTCTTTCTCTCTCCGTCTCTCTCTTCATCTCTCTCCCTCTTTCACTCCTGTTCTTTCTGTCTCCGTCTCTCTCTTCATCTCTCTCCCTCTTTCACTCCTGTTCTTTCTCTCTCCGTCTCTCTCTCCATCTCTCTCCCTCTTTCACTCCTGTTCTTTCTCTCTCCGTCTCTCTCTCCATCTCTCTCCTTCTTTCACTCCTGTTCTTTCTCTCTCCGTCTCTCTCCCTCTTTCACTCCTGTTCTTTCTCTCTCCGTCTCTCTCTCCATATCTCTCCCTCTTTCACTCCTGTTCTTTCTCTCTCCGTCTCTCTCTCCATCTCTCTCCCTCTTTCACTCCTGTTCTTTCTCTCTCCGTCTCTCTCTTCATCTCTCTCCCTCTTTCACTCCTGTTCTTTCTCTCTCCGTCTCTCTCTTCATCTCTCTCCCTCTTTCACTCCTGTTCTTTCTCTCTCCGTCTCTCTCTCCATCTCTCTCCCTCTTTCACTCCTGTTCTTTCTCTCTCCGTCTCTCTCTCCATCTCTCTCCCTCTTTCACTCCTGTTCTTTCTCTCTCCGTCTCTCTCTCCGCCTCTCTCCCTCTTTCACTCCTGTTCTTTCTCTCTCCATCTCTCTCCCTCTTTCACTCCTGTTCTTTCTCTCTCCGTCTCTCTCTCCATCTCTCTCCCTCTTTCACTCCTGTTCTTTCTCTCTCCGTCTCTCTCTCCATCTCTCTCCCTCTTTCACTCCTGTTCTTTCTCTCTCCGTCTCTCTCTCCGCCTCTCTCCCTCTTTCACTCCTGTTCTTTCTCTCTCCATCTCTCTCCCTCTTTCACTCCTGTTCTTTCTCTCTCCGTCTCTCTCTCCATCTCTCTCCCTCTTTCACTCCTGTTCTTTCTCTCTCCGTCTCTCTCTTCATCTCTCTCCCTCTTTCACTCCTGTTCTTTCTCTCTCCGTCTCTCTCCCTCTTTCACTCCTGTTCTTTCTCTCTCCGTCTCTCTCTTCATCTCTTTCATTTTATTTTATTTATTATTTATTTAGTTTTATTGTCATGGAAAACATGTAAACAAAAGTGAAAAAAAAAGTTAAAAAATTAAGTTACAAAATTATAAAGACATTTTAAATGTCATTATGTCAATATGCAGTGTTGTAATGATGTGCAAATAGTTAAAGTACAAATGAAAAAATAAATAAGCATAAATATGGGTTGTATTTACAATGGTGTTTGTTCTTCACTGGTTGCCCTTTTCTCATGGCAACAGGTCACACATCTGGCTGCTGTGATGTCACACTGGTATTTCACCCAGTAGATATGTGAGTTTATCAGAGTTTATCGGGTTTGTTTTCAAATTCTGTGTGGATCTGTGTAATCGGAGGGAAATATGTGTCTCTAATATGGTCATGCATTTGGCAGCAGGTTAGGAAGTGCAGCTCAGTTTCCACCTTATTTTGTGGGCAGTGAGCCATAGCTCAGATCTTCTCTTGAGAGCCAGGTCTGCCTAGAGTGGCCTTTCTCAATAGCAAGGCTATGCTCACTGAGTCTGTACATATTCAAAGCTTTCCTTAAGTTTGGGTCAGTCACAATGGTCAGGTATTCTGCCACTCGTTCAGGGCCAAATAGCATTCTAGTTTGCTCTGTTTTTCTGTCAATTCTTTCCAATGTGTCAAGTAATTATCTTTTTGTTTTCTCATTATTTGGTTGGGCTGTGTTGCTGTCCTGGGACTCTGTCCTGGGGCTCTGTCCTGGGGCTCTGGGGGTCTGTTTGTGTTGCTGTCCTGGGGCTCTGTGGGGTGTGTTTGTGTTGTGAACAGAGCCCCAGGACAAGCTTGCTTAGGGGACTCTTCTCCAGGTTCCTCTCTCTGAAGGTGATGGCTTTGTTATGCAAGGTTTGGGAATCACTTCATTTTAGGTGGTTGTTGAATTGAATGTCTCTTTTCTGGATTTTGATAATTAGTGGGTATCGGTCTAATTCTGCTCTGCATGCATTATTTGGTGTTTTACGTTGTACACGGAGGATTTTTTGCAGAATTCTGCATGCAGAGTCTCAATTTGGTGTTTGTCCCATTTTTGTGAATTCTTGGTTGGTGAGCGGACCCCAGACCTCACAACCATAATGGGCAATGGGTTCCTTAACTGAATCAAGATTTTTTTAGCCAGATCCTAATCGGTATGTCAAATTTTGATGGCACAGAAGGCCCTTCTTGCCATGTCTCTCTGCTCGCTTTTATGAAATCAACAAATCATGTGAAGACTTTGCCTTTGTTTTGGTTTGTTTGTTTGTCAATTAGTGTATACAGGGTGAATACGGAGTCTGTCGTACTGTAATTTGGTAAAAAGACAATTTGACATCTCTCTATCTCTCTCCCTCTCTCTCTCTCCCTCTCTTTCTCTCCCTCTCTCTCTCTCTCTCTCCCTCTCTCCCTTTCTCTCGCTCTCCCTATCTCTCTCTCGCTCTCTCCCTCTCTCTCTCCCTCTCTCTCTCTCTCTCCCTCTCTCTCTCTCTCTCCCTCTCTCCCTCTCCATCTCTCCCTCTCCATCTCTCTCTCTCCCTCTCTCTCTCTCTCTCTCTCTCTCTCTCTCATCCCCCCTATTTCTTTCCATCCATCCCTCTCTCTCTCCATCTCTCTCTCTCCCTCTCTCCCTCTCTCCCCTCTCTCTCTCTCCTTCTCTCTCTCATCCCCCCTCTTTCTTTCCATCCATCCCTCTCTCTCTCTCTCTCCTTCTCTCCCTCTCTAACCCCACTCTTTATTTTCATCCCTTTCCTTCTCTCTCTCTCCTTCTCTCTCTCATCCCCCCTCTTTCTTTCCATCCATCCCTCTCTCTCTCTCTCTCTCCTTCTCTCCCTCTCTAACCCCACTCTTTATTTTCATCCCTTTCCTTCTCTCTCTCTCATTCTCTCTCTCATCCTCTCTCTCCACCCCCCCCCCCCTCCCCTCTTTCCTTCCATCCCTCTCACACTGCGACTTCTCTCTGTGTTGCATTTTAAACTGTCACCCTCACGCCACTGTTGATTGGTGAAGTAATCAACAGTGACATTCAAACGCCTGCTTTAAATAATTGTCTAATTTCAGGTTATTAGGGTGTAGCAGCTGTAAAGCAGTTGAAATGAGCATCATGAAAATACCACCGTGTTAATATTGTCCCTTTTCGTTTGTTATTGATTTTATGAAACAATTCAAAAATACAAATACAAAACGACACAAACGTAAACAACGTCAAATCCTTCCCAGAACCACCTGCATCTTTTTATGTCTTGGTTCCAATAGTTTTTAAAAAAAAATTTCTAAGACATTGTCAGTTTGCTCTTTGTAAAGGTTTTGTAAAGGTTTTGTATATTTTACCTCTCATATGAGTAGCCTTTGTTAAAAGACACAAATAGGATTCCCTCAACATTGCTCAAATATCCATTAGATTTTAAATCAAAATCTCTTGATGTCTTTTGACAATATCTACATTGTTCAGAACAAAACTGCCTTGTAATTCTGGCATCGAAATACATTTAGTTTCCTATTACCAAGTCATTAAGATTTCCAGTTTATCAGTGAATTCTGAAAAATTATCCACTGATTGTTCCTGTTTCTAGGGAGTCTCTCTCTCTCCCCCCTTCTCTCCCCCCCCTCTCTCTCTCTCCCCTTCCCCCCCCCCCCCTCTCTCTCTCTCTCTCTCTCTCTCTCTCTCTCTCCCCCCTTCTCCCCCCCTTCTCTCTCTCTCTCCACACCCCCTCTCCCCCCCTCTCTCTCTCTCTCCCCTTCTCTCCCCCCCCCTCTCTCTCTCTCCACCCCCCCTCCCCCCCCTCTCTCTCTCTCTCCCCTTCCCCCCCTCTCTCGCTCCCCTTCTCCCCCCCACCCTCTCTCTCTCCCCTTCTCTCCCCCTCTCTCTCTCTCTCTCTCTCTCCCCTTCTCCCCCCAACTCTCTCTCCCCTTCTCCCCAACTCTCTCTCCCCTTCTCCCCCCCTCTCTCTCCCCTTCTCCCCCCCTCTCTCTCCACTTCTCCCCCCCTCTCTCTCCCCTTCTCCCCCCCTCTCTCTCCCCTTCTCCCCCCAACTCTCTCTCCCCTTCTCCCCCCCTCTCTCTCCCCTTCTCCCCCCCTCTCTCTCCCCTTCTCCCCCCAACTCTCTCTCCCCTTCTCCCCCCCCTCTCTCTCCCCATCTCCCCCCCCCCCTCTCTCTCTTTCCCTAGGGACAGGGTTAAAATTAGCCTATCATCTATTGTCAGTTTCTGGAGTAGAAAGATAAAATAAACATTTCATCTGCGATTATTATATACATTCATATTCACTTTCAGAGGCTTAACTTAACTTTCCTACATGAGAAGAGGTATAGCTAGCTTTGATTACACACACACACAAACACACACACACACACACACACAGACACACATCCTTTCTCATCGATAAACTATCAGTATGTCTGGAAGGAGTAAAAGACCATATTTCTTTCTATATGTTATATATTTATCTCTATTTAACTATCTTTATGAACACACAGCTTGTTTGGCTCCTCTCCTCTCAAGCCTGTCGGTCCTGAAAACATGTAGGAGCAGCAGTGGCGGGAGGGGAGATGATTAAACTGATTACATTGACATGCCACTCATTACATGGCTCTTACCATGAGACGGCTCCCTGCCTCCCGTCTGTCCTTCCTCTCAGGGTTCGGAGGCCAAAAATAATCTCCAGAAGGGACAGGCAAAACAAATACTATTCCCACCAGACAGACAGGTGTCCCTCACAGAGACAGAGATGGAGACAGGGACAGGGATGAGGACAGGGACAGAGATGGAGACAGGGACAGAGATGAGGACAGAGACAGAGATGAGGACAGGAACAGAGATGAGGACAGTGACAGAGATGGAGACAGGGACAGAGATGAGGACAGAGACAGAGATGGAGACAGGGACAGAGATGAGGACAGGGACAGAGATGGAGACAGGGACAGAGATGAGGACAGGGACAGAGATGGAGACAGGGACAGAGATGGAGACAGGGACAGAGATGGAGACAGGGACAGAGATGACGACAGAGACAGAGATGAGGACAGGGACAGAGATGGAGATAGGGACAGAGATGAGGACAGAGATAGAGATGAGGACAGGGACAGAGATGGGGACAGGGACAGAGATGAGGACAGGGACAGAGATGAGGACAGGGACAGAGATGAGGACAGGGACAGAGATGGAGATACGGACAGAGATGAGGACAGGGACAGAGATGGGGACAGGGACAGAGATGAGGACAGGGACAGAGATGAGGACAAGGACAGAGATGAGGACAGAGACAGAGATGGGGGACAGGTAAAGGGACAGAGATGGAGGACAGGTAAAGGGACAGAAAAGGGGACAAAGATGGGGACAGGGACAGAGATGATGACAGAGACAGAGATGGGTGACAGGTAAAGGGACAGAAATGGGGACAAAGATGGAAACAGAGATGGGGACAGGGACAGAGACGGGGACAGGGACAAAGATGGGGACAGCGATAGAGATGGGACATAGACAGGAACAGTGACAGAGATGGAGACAGAGACAGGGATAGAGACAGGGTGATGGAGACAGGGACAGAGATAGAGACAAACAGGGAGAGATGAGACAAGAACAGGGACAGAGACAGAGATGGCGACAAGGACAGAGACAGGGACTGATATGGAGAACGGGACAGAGATGGGGACAAGGACAGAGACAGGGAGAGATATGGAGGCAGTTACAGAGATGGAGACAGGGACAGAGATGGAGACAGGGACAGAGATGGGGACAAGAACAGAGATGGGGACAAGGACAGAGACAGGGATAGAGATGGAGACAGGGACAGAGATGGAGACAGGGACAGAGATACAGATGGAGAAAGGGACAGAGACAGAGACAGGGATAGAGATGGAGACAGGGACAGAGATGGAGACAGAGACAGGGACAGAGATGGAGACAGGGACAGAGATGGAGACAGGGACATAGATGGAGACAGAGACGGAGACAGGGACAGAGACAGGGATAGAGAAGGACACAGGGACAGAGATGGAGATGGAGACAGGGACAGAGATGGAGACAGGGACATAGATGGAGACAGAGACGGAGACAGGGACAGAGACAGGGATAGAGAAGGACACAGGGACAGAGATGGAGACAGGGACAGAGACAGAGACAGGGACAGAGATGGAGACAGGGACAGAGACAGAGACAGAGATGGTGATAAGGACAGAGACAAAGACAGGGACAGATATGGAGGCATGGAGACGGACATGGAGACAAAGATGGAGACAGGGACAGATATGGAGACAGGGACAGAGACAAAGACGGAGACAGGGACAGCGACGAAGATAGAGATGGAGACAGGGACAGGGACAGACACAGACACAGATACAGGGAAAGGGACAGAGACGCAGATAGGGACAGAGACAGGGATAGAGATGGAGACAGGGACAGAAATAGAGACGCAGATAGGGACAGAGACAGGGATAGTGATAGAGATAGAGATTGGGAAAGCGATGGAGACAGGGAAAGAGAAAGAGACAGAAACAGGGAGAGAGATGGAGACAAAAACAGGGACAGAGATGGGGACAAGGACAGAGACAGATATGGCAACACGGACAGAGACGGACAGATATGGAGGCAGGTACAGAGATGGTGACAAGGACAGGGACAGAGACAGAGATTGAGACAGGGGCAGAGATGGACATGGAGACAGAGATGGAGACATGGACAGATATGGAGACAGGGACAGAGACAAAGACGGAGACAGGGACAGCGACGGAGACAGGGACAGAGACGGAAACAGGGAACGAGACGGAGACAGGGACCGAAATGGAGACAGGGATAGAGACAGGGAACCAGATGGAGACGAAGATAGAGATGGAGACAGGGACAGAGACGCAGACAGGGATGGAGACAGGAATAGAGATGGAGACAGGGACAGAGGTGGAGACAGGGACAGGGACAGAGACAGAGTCAGGGACAGAGACGCAGACAGGGACGGAGACAGGAATAGAGATGGAGACAGGGACACAGGTGGAGACAGGGACAGGGACAGGGACAGAGACAGAGACAGAGACAGAGACAGAGACAGAGACAGGGACAGGGACAGGGACAGAGACAGGGACAGAGACGCAGATAGGGACAGAGACAGGGATAGGGACAGAGGCGGAAACAGGGAACGAGACGGAGACAGGGACCGAAATGGAGACAGGGATAGAGACAGGGAACCAGATGGAGACGAATATAGAGATGGAGACAGGGACAGAGACGCAGACAGGGACGGAGACAGGAATAGAGATGGAGACAGGGACACAGGTGGAGACAGGGACAGGGACAGGGACAGAGACAGAGACAGGGACAGGGACAGAGACAGGGACAAGGACAGAGACAGGGACAGAGACGCAGATAGGGACAGAGACAGGGATAGGGACAGAGACAGGGACAGCAATAGAGATGGGGATATGGACAGAGACAGGGATAGCGATGGAGACAGGGACAGAAATATAGATGGCTAATAAGACAGAAATAGAGATGGGGATTGGGACAGAGACAGGGATAGAGATGGAGACAGGGACTGGGACAGGGAAAGACACAGACCAGGGACAGGGACAGGGACAGAGACAGGGACAGAGACGCAGATAGGGACAGTGACAGGGAGAGAGATGGAGACAGGGACAGAAATAGAAATGGGGATTGGGAAAGAGACAGGGATAGAGATGGAGACAGGGACAGGGACAGAGATGGGGATTGGGACAGAGACAGGGATAGAGATGGAGACGCAGATAGGGACAGAGACAGGGATAGAAAGGCTTTGAACACTTTAAATAGAGGGAGATAGAGGGGAATGATGGGTATAGAAGGGTTGACTAGCGGGAGTAGGCTGTCCCGTTGCATTCAGATCGATAGCCCAAGAGAAGAGAGGTTTTGCTATTTTGCCTGAGAGATACACCTCATGACCAAAAGTATGTGGACACTCGTCGAACATCTGCTCGCCGAACATCTCATTCCAAAATCATGGGTATTTATATGGAGTTGGTCCCTCCGTTTGCTGCTATAACAACCTCCACTCTTCTGGGAAGGCTTTCCACTAGATTTTGGAACATTGCTGCTTTAACAGTCTCCACTCTTCTGGGAAGGCTTTCCACTAGATGTTGGAACATTGCTGCTTTAACAGTCTCCACTCTTCTGGGAAGGCTTTCCACTAGATGTTGGAACATTGCTGCTATAACAGCCTCCACTCTTCTGGGAAGGCTTTCCACTAGATGTTGGAACATTGCTGCTATAACAGTCTCCACTCTTCTGGGAAGGCTTTCCACTAGATGTTGGAACATTGCTGCTATAACAGCCTCCACTCTTCTGGGAAGGCTTTCCACTAGATGTTGGAACATTGCTGCTATAACAGTCTCCACTCTTCATGGAAGGCTTTCCACTAGATGTTGGAACATTGCTGCTATAACAGCTTCCACTCTTCTGGGAAGGCTTTCCACTAGATGTTGGAACATTGCTGCTATAACAGCCTCCACTCTTCTGGGAAGGCTTTCCACTAGATGTTGGAACATTGCTGCTATAGCAGCCTCCACTCTTCTGGGAAGGCTTTCCACTAGATGTTGGAACATTGCTGCTATAACAGCCTCCACTCTTCTGGGAAGGCTTTCCACTAGATGTTGGAACATTGCTGCTATAACAGCCTCCACTCTTCTGGGAAGGCTTTCCACTAGATGTTGGAACATTGCTGCTATAACAGTCTCCACTCTTCTGGGAAGGCTTTCCACTAGATGTTGGAACATTGCTGCTATAACAGCTTCCACTCTTCTGGGAAGGCTTTCCACTAGATGTTGGAACATTGCTGCTATAACAGCCTCCACTCTTCTGGGAAGGCTTTCCACTAGATGTTCGAACATTGCTGCTATAACAACCTCCACGCTTTTGGGGAGGCTTTCCACTAGATGCTGGAACATTGCTACGGGGACTTGCTTCCATTCAGCCACAAGAGCATTAGTGTAGTCAGGCACTGATGTTGGGTGATTAGGCCTGGCTCGCAGTCGGCATTCCAATTCATCCCAAAGGTTTTCGATGGGTTACGGTAAGGACTCAGTGCAGAGCCTTCAAGCTCGTCCACAGCGATATTGACAAACCATTTGTGTATGGACCTCGCTTTGTGCACGGGGACATTGTCATGCTGAAACAGGGGCCTTCCCCAAACTGTTGCCACAAAGTTGGAAGCACAGAATCATCTAGAATGTCATTGTATGCTGTAGTGTTAAGATTTCCCTTCACTGGAACTAAGGGGTCCAGCCCAAACCATGGAAAACAGCCCGAGGCCATTATTCCTTGACCACTAAACTTTACAATTGGCACTATCCAATCGGGCAGGGAGCGTTCTCCTGGCATGCGCCAAACCCAGATTAGTCCGTCGGACTGCCAGATGTTGAAGCGTGATTCATCACTCCAGAGAACACGTTTCCACTGCTCCAATGGAGACGAGCTTTACACCCCTCCAGCCGACGCTTGGCATTGCACATGGTGATCTTAGGCTTGTGTGCTCTGCCATGGAAACTCATTTTTCAACTACTAAAAAAGGTAAGAACCTCTCTCCCCACCTGTACAAATTCAGATTGCATCTCGCACCCTACACTCTCCATCAAGCACGTAAACAATTATCAATTATCAATTATCTTGCCCCCTCCATTGCAAGCTGCTCCTCACTGACTGGTGACGTCATTTAAATGTAAAAACAATATATATGTATAATTCACAGTTGAAAAAAGGAACAGAAAAGATCGATAAAAAAACTTTATTTTTGGGGTTCGAATCTGTATTTTGCTGGTCAGAACAGCAGAACGGAACAAAAACATTTCAGTGTTTCTTTAAAGAACGAAACAATTGGAAAATATTTTCGGTTTCCAACCCCTGCTACAATTTGTTCTACATTTTAACCTGATCCACTATGGGCAGATCCAATACCTGATCCACTACGAGCAGATCCAATGCCTGATCCACTATGAGCAGATCCAATACCTGATCCACTATGGGCTGATCCAATACCTGATCCACTACGAGCAGATCCAATATCTGATCCACTACGAGCAGATCCAATACCTGATCCACTTCGAGCAGATCCAATACCTGATCCACTACGAGCAGATCCAATACCTGATCCACTACGAGCAGATCCAATACCTGATCCACTACGAGCAGATCCAATACCTGATCCACTACGAGCAGATCCAATACCTGATCCACTACGAGCAGATCCAATACCTGATCCACGATGGGCAGATCCAATACCTGATCCACAATGGGCAGATCCAATACCTGATCCACTACGAGCAGATCCAATACCTGATCCACTACGAGCAGATCCAATACCTGATCCACTACAAGCAGATCCAATACCTGATCCACTACGAGCAGATCCAATACCTGATCCACTACGAGCAGATCCAATACCTGATCCACTACGAGCAGATCCAATACCTGATCCACTATGGGCAGATCCAATACCTGATCCACTACGAGCAGATCCAATACCTGATCCACGATGGGCAGATCCAATACCTGATCCACTATGGGTAGATCCAATACCTGCTCCACTATGAGCAGATCCAATACCTGATCCACGATGGACAGATCCAATACCTGATCCACGATGGGCAGATCCAATACCTGATCCACTACGAGCAGATCCAATACCTGATCCACGATGGGCAGATCCAATACCTGATCCACGATGGGCCAATCCAATACCTGATCCACTACGAACAGATCCAATACCTGATCCACTACGAGCAGATCCAATACCTGATCCATTACGAGCAGATCTAATACCTGATCCACTACGAGCAGATCCAATACCTGATCCACTACGAGCAGATCCAATACCTGATCCACTACGAGCAGATCCAATACCTGATCCACTACGAGCAGATCCAATACCTGATCCACTATGGGCAGATCCAATACCTGATCCACTACGAGCAGATCCAATACCTGATCCACGATGGGCAGATCCAATACCTGATCCACTATGGGTAGATCCAATACCTGCTCCACTATGAGCAGATCCAATACCTGATCCACGATGGACAGATCCAATACCTGATCCACGATGGGCAGATCCAATACCTGATCCACTATGAGCAGATCCAGTACCTGATCCACGATGGGCAGATCCAATACCTGATCCACGATGGGCAGATCCAATACCTGATCCACTATGGGTAGATCCAATACCTGATCCACTACGAGCAGATCCAGTACCTGATCCACGATGGGCAGATCCAATACCTGATCCACGATGGGCAGATCCAATACCTGATCCACTACGAGCAGATCCAATACCTGATCCACTACGAGCAGATCCAATACCTGATCCACTATGGGCAGATCCAATACCTGATCCACTACGAGCAAATCCAATACCTGATCCACGATGGGCAGATCCAATACCTGATCCACTATGGGTAGATCCAATACCTGCTCCACTATGAGCAGATCCAATACCTGATCCACGATGGACAGATCCAATACCTGATCCACGATGGGCAGATCCAATACCTGATCCACTACGAGCAGATCCAGTACCTGATCCACGATGGGCAGATCCAATACCTGATCCACGATGGGCAGATCCAATACCTGATCCACTATGGGTAGATCCAATACCTGATCCACTACGAGCAGATCCAGTACCTGATCCACGATGGGCAGATCCAATACCTGATCCACGATGGGCAGATCCAATACCTGATCCACTATGGGTAGACCAGCTATGGGCTCTGGACAGAGCACCATACAGGGAAGAGGGTGCCATTTAAGATGTAGACACTGATTGCAGGGGTTTACTATGAGGTCACTATTTGCCGAGCTAGATGACAAGTCCTCCATTTCTATGATGTTGTTGTTGTTGTTCCTCTGTCTCAGGATCAGCAGGAAGCTGTCACAGCTTTGTTGTTCCTCTGTCTCAGGATCAGCAGGAAGCTGTCACAGCTTTGTTGTTCCTCTGTCTCAGGATCAGCAGGAAGCTGTCACAGCTTTGTTGTTCCTCTGTCTCAGGATCAGCAGGAAGCTGTCACAGCTTTGTTGTTCCTCTGTCTCAGGATCAGCAGGAAGCTGTCACAGCTTTGTTGTTCCTCTATAAAACGTTTAACTTCCATTGATATGATAACCAAAAATTCAAAGAAAAACCAAACAGATTTTTTTTATTTTTTATCCCATGCTCTTTCAAAGGAAAGCTATGTAATTCCAGCTCCAAGATTGCAATTTTTATGGCTTCCACTAGATGTCAATAGTCTTTGTTCAAGGTTTCAGGCATGTTTCTTCAAAAACAAGGATGAATTTTGAGTTTTGGTACTGGGAGTCACAGTTGGAAATCAGTCTGGGAGCACACTTGCTAATTTTACTTTTCTGTTGAACATAGTTGTTTGCATATGAAATATTATAGTTTATTTACATTTTAGGGTACCTGAGGATTAAATAGAAATGTAGTTTGACTTGTTTTAACAAAGTTTAGCGGTAGCTTTTTGAATTCCTTTGCATGTTGAACGAGTTGATTACTGAAATTGATGACGCCAACCTAATTGACTATTGGGAATATAAAGAATGATTTTATCTAACAAAACGACCATGCATGTTGTAGCTGGGACCCTTGGGATTGCAAACAGGAAGATTTTCAAAAAGTAAGTTATTATTTAAATCGCTATTTGTGATTTTATGAAGCCTGTGCTGGTTGAAACAAATGTTGATGTGGGGCACCGTCGTCAAACAATCGCATGGTGCTTTCGCTGTAAAGCCTATTGTAAATCAGACAACGCAGTTAGATTAACAAGAATTTAAGCTTTTAACCAATATAAGATACTTGTATGTTCATAAATGTTTAATATTCTGATTATTTATTTGAATTGCGCGCCCTCCAATTTCATTGGATGTTGTCGACAGGTGTCCCGCTGACGGGACGTCTAGCCTTATTAAACTGATTCTTTACAGTTCTGTCTTGCATTTGTTGTCGCTGCAGTTCGTATCATTGGAGGCTGCTGATTGGAGGACGGGCTCATAATAACGGCCGGAACGGAGCCAATGGAAACCATGTGTTTGATGACATTCCACGTATTCCGCTCCAGTCATTACCACGAGCCAGTCATCCCCAATGAAGGTGCCACCAACCTCCTGTGGTACACATCTACCAAGGGCGTTGCTGTTTCTTTATCAGAGCGTGTTAGAGAATGTTCCGATTGACAAACCTCCATTTTGTGGCAGTTGTTATTTCAGTGTGATCAGATCACAAACCATCACAGCTTTAGTGTTTCTTTATAAAACACTTTAGTAGAAACTACTCCTTTTCAGTTCTGATTGACAAAGCAGAGAGGGTGGGTTTAAAGTTTAAAATGGTTTAATTGGTTCATTAAAGGTTTGTTGTTGTCAGTCTGAATGCAAAAGGAGATAGATACTGATGGTAATGTATACATGTAAACAGCAGTAATAGTGACAGCTTGTAAAATTCCACAAAATCATGTCATGGCCTCCTTGCCCGCACATGCCTTTTCAGTTCTCTTTTCAGGTAGCCTTCCACAACCTTCCCACAATACGTTGGGTGAATGTTGGCCCATTCCTCCTGACAGAGCTGGTGTAACTGAGTCAGGTGTGTAGGACTCCACACACCTTTTCAGTTCTGCCAACAAATCTTCTACAGGATTGAGGTCAGGGCTTTGCGATGGCCACTCCAATACCTTGCCTTTGTTTTTCCTTAAGCCATTTTGCCACAACTTTGTAAGTATGCTTGGAGTCATTGTCCATTTGGAAGACCCATTTGCAACCAAGCTTTAACTTCCTGACTGATGTCTTGTGATGTTGCTTCAATATATCCACATAATTTGCTTGCCTCATGATGCCATCTATTTTGTGAAGTGCACCAGTCCATCCAGCAGCAAAGCACCCCACAACAGGATGCTGCCACCCCCGTGCTTCACGGTTGGGATGGTGTTCTTCGGCTTTACAACCCTCCCCTTTTTCCTCCAAACATAACGATGGTCATTATGGCCAAAAAGTCATATTTTCAGACCAGAGGACATTTCTCCAAAAAGTATGATCTTTGTCCCCATGTGCAGTTGCAAACCGTATGTTCAACTCTAGGAGACAGAACACATCTCCTTCCTGAGCGGTATGACGACTGTGTGGTCCCATAGTGTTTATACTTGTGTACTATTGTTTGTACAAATGAACGTGGTACTTTCAGGCATTTGGAAATTTCTCCCAAGGATGAACCAGACTTGTGGAGGTCTACACTTTTTTTTCTGAGGTCTTGGCTGATTTCTTTTGTTTTTCCCATGATGTCAAGCAAAGAGGCACTGAGTTTGAAGATAGGCCTTGAAATACATCCACAGGTACACCTCCAATTGACTCAAATGATGTCAACTAGCCTATCAGAAGCTTCTAAAGCTATAACATAATTTTCTTGAATTTTCGAAAGCTGTTTAAAGGCACAGTCAACTTAGTGTATGTAAACTTCTGACCCACTGGAGTTGTGATACAGTGAATTGTAAGTGAAATAATCTGTTTGTAAATAAGTGTTGGAAACATCACTTGTGTCATGCACAAAGTAGATGTCCTAACCGACTTGCCAAAACTATAGTTTGTTATTAACAAGAAATTTGTGGAGTGGTTGAAAAACAAGTTTTAATGACTCCAACCTAAGTGTATGTAAACTTCCGACTTCAACTGTAGGTGTGTGTTTGTGTGTGTTTGATTGAGTGAGTGTTGTCCAATCCAGTCAAGTCCACCTGGGGAATGATAAGGACATGCCGTTGAATAGAGAAGTGGAGGTAATGGTGGAGGAAGGGATGCCTGGGGAGATGGTGAGTCACAGCACCAGCCTAGACAACCCGCAGGCTTTAGAGAGAGAGCGAGAGAGAGAGAGAGAGAGTCACAGCACAACACTCAAGTTTAGAGACACCGGAGAGCCACAGACCCTGAAGGCCAGGTGAGGGGTTGAGAAGTCACCCACCCATCCCCTGATGCTGCCTGACAGCTGAGGCATCCAGCCCACCTTGGGGACAGAGGAGAGGGTGAAACTTAAGATCACTGGGCAGATTTAGTTTTAGATAAGATGTCTTTGTGGTCTTCCTCCCCCTCCTCTTCCCCTTCAGCCCTGTCTGAGACAGAGACACAGACCAAGACATCAACCAACGGTTATTCTAGTTTTGTGTTTTTAGACTTTTTTTAAATTCGTATTATTATTATGATTATTATTATTATTGTTTTTAAAATCAGTTTAGTTACAGTTAGTTTTCAGAACCTGATTTCTATTTTGTTTTTTATATTATTTTAGTTTCAGTTGTAGTGTTAGTGTTATGTACATAAAGTATGCATGGGAGGCTAGGAGCCATTAGTGTTGGAGGCTTAGTGTTGTAGTATTAGTGTTATGTACATAAAGTATGCATGGGAGGCTAGGAGCCATTTGCGTTGGAGGCTTAGTGTTTTAGTATTAGTGTTGGGAGGCTAGGAGCCATTTGTGTTGGAGGCTTAGTGTTTTAGTATTAGTGTTGGGAGGCTAGGAGCCATTTCTGTTGGAGGCTTAGTTTTTTTGGGACTTCTTGCCACCGGGTGAGTAGTGATGCATCAGGTCATATGTCAGGTCAGGTTTAAAGGTTAGTCTTTATGTGACTGGGATTTTGAAGGAATAGAAGACTGGTCAAATAAATATGGCGGAAGGAAAAGCTCTCCCCCAATCCCAACGTTTAAAACATAATCACAATGATGTAATTAGTGGAAGGAAAAGCTCTCCCCCAATCCCAACGTTTAAAACATAATCACAATGATGTAATTAGTACATGTAAGAAGAATCAGGTACCTTTAACCTGACAAAAAGTACACAAAGCAATTAAAAACGTGTGCATTGCTGTCCGACCGACCACTGGGAGGTTAAAGGAACACTGACGGCCTTGCTCACAATCTGCACTCACCCTTTGGCTACGCTACCTACCAAGCGGCAGAGGCCTTTGGCTACGCTACCTACCAAGCGGCAGAGGCCTTTGGCTACGCTACCTACCAAGCGGCAGAGGCCTTTGACTACGCTACCTACCAAGCGACAGAGGCCTTTGGCTACGCTACCTACCAAGCGGCAGAGGCCTTTGGCTACGCTACCTACCAATCGGCAGAGGCCTTTGGCTACGCTACCTACCAAGCGGCAGAGGCCTTTGACTACGCTACCTACCAAGCGACAGAGGCCTTTGACTACGCTACCTACCAAGCGGCAGAGGCCTTTGGCTACGCTACCTACCAAGCGGCAGAGGCCTTTGGCTACGCTACCTACCAAGCGGCAGAGGCCTTTGGCTACGCTACCTACCAAGCGGCAGAGGCCTTTGGCTACGCTACCTACCAAGCGGCAGAGGCCTTTGGCTACGCTACCTACCAAGCGGCAGAGGCCTATCTATGACATCAAGACATTGGGGGCTTAGCTCAAAGCCAGCGGTGGGGTCTGAGTGGATTCTCGCACCACAACAAAAAAAATACAATTATCATTTTAAAAGCTAAATTGATGAATTTAGTGCACTTTGAGATGAACATTAAGAGATTAGACATTTTTCAAGTAACTTGCACCTCCACACCTGCCACAGCAGGTGTTATATTCTCCTACATTACTTTCACATTTCCACAAACTTCAAAGTGTTTCCTTTCAAATGGTATCAAGCATTTGCATATCCTGCTTCAGGTTCTGAGCCACAGACAGTTAGATTTGGGTATGTCATTTTAGGCAAATGTTTTTTTTTTTTTAAAGAGTCCGATCCTTAAGAATGTTTAAAAGTATATTTCCCCAGGAAGCATGTTCCTTGTTGTCATTGTCAACTGTCTCTGCACTCTTCTGAACAGGAATTCAGAAAGTTCTTCAAAACTCTTTATTTGCACTGAAACTTCAGTCCCTTGCAAAAGTATTCATACCCCTTGGATTTCTTCACATTTTGTTGTTACAAAGCGGGATTAAAATGGATTTCATTGCAAATTTTGATTAATTAACAATCTTTACAAAATACTCTGTAATGTCAAACTGTAAGACAATTATTATTATTATTATTATTATTACTACTACTATATTATTAATATAAATTAAATGACGAAAACATAGTAGTCACACAAGTTTTCAGCTCCCAGAGTCAATACAAATACAAAAACACCTTTGGCAGGGATTATTGCGGCGAGTCTTCTTGGGTAAGTCTCTAAGAGCTTCACACACCTGGAATGTGAAGTATTAACCCATTATTCTTTTCATAATCCTTCAAGTTATGTCAAGATGTTGGGGATCTTGACAGTCTTGCTATAGTATTTCAAGACGATTTAAGTCAAAAACTGTAACTTGGCCACTCGGGAACATTCACCGTCTTCTTGGTAAGCAACTCCAGTTAATATTTGACCTTGTGTTTTAGGTTATTGTCCTACTGGAAGGTGAATATCTTTCCCAGTGTCTGGTGGAAAGCAGACTGAAGCAGACAGACAGACAGACAGTCTACCCTACTAGACACACAGACAAACAGACAGACAGACAGACAGACAGACAGACAGACAGACAGACAGACAGAGAGTCTACCCTACTAGACACAGACACCTAATGGAATTTTAAGTTGTCCAAACAAATCTCACCTCTCCAGACCTCTGTCTCATCCTGTCTCCTTCCGGTCTGCTGCACTAACGGGATTCTGGGTAAGTTCAACAGCATTATGGGTAGTTCAACTCTGAGTATGAATCCCAAACAGCACCCCAGTCCCTACGTAGTGCACTATTTTAATGTGATTTGGGATGCATCCTGGGCAGTTCAAGTCTTCCAGAAATCCCAGACAGAAGATATTAAAAAAAAAAAATCCTATCTTCATAAATAACTTTAACTAAAGGTAAAACAACTCCACATTCTACACCTTTCAAATTAATGGAGATAGGTTTCTTTATTTTTTATTAAAAACAAATCTTCATCAATTTGAAAGGTGTAGAATGTGGAGTTGTTTTACCTTTAGTTAAAGTTATTTATGAAGAAAGGATTCTTTATTTTTTAATTAAAAACAAATCTTCATAAATAACTTTAACTAAAGGTAAAACAACTCCACATTCTACACCTTTCAAATTGATGGAGATTTGTTTTTAATATCAAACTGTTTGTTTTCACCACTTTCTCTGAAAATACACTCAAGAGACTCTTATTATTTAATAGCTTTCCTTTGCTTCCCCACCTACCATTGTGAACATATTGCACTGGTTACAAGGTTGATTTTCTTATTCATCTCCCAAGCTCTTAAATTATTTATTTGTTCACACTTGATTACTTGTTGATGTTTTAGCTAAATAGTTCTCTCAGATCTGTTTACAAAACTGTCTGGAGCAGACAAGCTTTATGGGAATAAAGGGGATTTGATCTAAACTAAATTAATTATTACATACGATGGATGATCAGATCAATTTAGATGTTGTTTTCATCAGCGAGCGAGCGGTATAAAACAAAAATAACATATCTAAGAAGCTCACAAATGTAACGACAAGCCTGAATGATTGGCGGCAGGAGGCCAATTTGTAGATGAAGGATGCCTCTGTCTCTGAAAACATTATTGTTTATAATCTTCTAATTTCAAAATCAATTAGAGGTCTCCCCAGCTTGCACATAACGTTCTGAGAACCAGCGTTCTGGGAATGGTGCAGGATACCCAGCTAGCACATAACGTTCTGAGAACCATCTGTTTCCTAGAGCTTGGTGAAAGTGTAGTTATTTAGCATACATCCTTCCCACGGCGTTCTGGGAATGGTGCAGGATACCCAGCTAGCACATAACGTTCTGAGAACCATCTGTTTCCTAGAGCTTGGTGAAAGTGTGGTTATTTAGCATACATCCTTCCCACAGTGTTCTGGGAATGGTACAGGATAGTTGCTTGTCTTTGGGACATAATGTTTCCTAAAAGTACAAAAAAATGTTTACTTTTCATTTGAATTTTGGTCATGTTCTAGGAATGTTCTCCAACTGGTTTGACATTGGGAATGTTCTCAAATTGTTCAAGAGAATGTTAAGCTATTCATTGGGAATTTCAATACTTCATCATAAGTGTCCTACATGTTTCCTAATGGTTCTATTTAAATTAATGTTCTAAAATTTGTTCTGAGAAAATAAAGAAGCAACTTTCTTCTGTGGGAATTTCAGCATTTCGGCATAATGTTTTTTGACGGTTGTCTCATGGTTCTACTTAAATCATGTTCTCAGAACATCAAGAAAACATTCCATGAAAAACTGTTGTTTCTCTTTGCTTATTTGAGCTGTTCTTGCTGTAATATGGACTTGGTCTTTTACCAAATAGGTCTATCGTCTTTATACCACCCCTACCTTGTCACAACATAACTGATTGGCTGAAACACATTAAGAAGGAAAGAAATTCCACAAATACATTTTTAAAAAGGCACACCTGTTAATTGAAATGCATTCCAGGTGACTACCTCAATTAGCTGGTTAAGAGGATGCCAAGAGTGTGCAAAGATGTCATCAAGGCAAAATGTGGCTACTTTGAAGAATCTCAACTATAAAATACATTTTTATTTGTTTAACACTTTTGTGGTTACTACATGATTCCATATGTGTTATTTAAACTTTTGACCAGTAGTCATGTTTCTCATCCTATGCACTGGTTAAATTTTGAGAAAACCATCATAGAATACAAATCAAGTCTTGTGAATGTTAGAATGAGCTGGTATATCATTTCCTTTTAAGTGTAATCATTCCTTGGACCATGTTGATCATGCTCCGCTTCCTGTAGGAGAAGTGGCATTTCAATAGTGTCCACTTCAGCGGCAATAACAAAGGTGAATGCCCTGTCTGCCATTGTCATGTTTCCTAGAAACAACAGTTGTCCAACATGCTGACGTTGGATATATACTTCCCTCAACTCTACTCATCGACTTCCATTTGCTAGCTAGGTAACTAGCTAGAAAATGTATCTACACACAATTATACCAAAGACAATATCAGCATGTAAAATAGCTAGTTAGTGCAGTTTGTTTACACGATTTTACAGCTATCAATGTAGGAGTCTACAATCTCACCATGTTCAACCTGCTGATGGATGTCCCTCAGTGGCAGATATACTTTTGAGGAGATGGGAACTGTTTCCAATGCATTCTGGGTGATTTTGGGACGAGGAGCGCTCTCATTCAATTAGTGAAATAGAGTCTATTGGGTGCTAGCTCAAAAAAAACAACATTTGCATGAATTTCGTCAACAAGAAGTAGAACATTACAAATCTTTTCTGAGCTAATCAACTTTCTGTAATATTGTGACTTCACGACATATACACTGACTTTGAGAAGGGATTGTATGATTGGATTAGTAACCGAGGGACACAGCATGACAACGTGAACACGAATGATCAACAGTTTTCTGGGTGGGGTGTTATACGTTCCTTAATTCATTGGATTCCTTTCTCCTTTCTCTAATATCTCTGGCAACGGCACCATGCAAAGCACCCTGGACTAAAGAGGCAGACAAACTAGAAAAATGTGCTAGACCCTCCATTAAATTACACATTTCCCGAGGTAGGGACATCGCAAAAATATGATAAATGGCTCAGTCGAGAGAAGACCTCTTCCTGAGTTTATGACATCAACCAGTTTTGAAATCTGACATGTATAACAGATGTTTTCAAGATCTAAAAGTCATATTCCTATTAATTAACTTCCAGTGTAGTGAGAGAGACTTTTTTTTTAAAGAAACTGTAGAATGTTTTGGTAACATTTGACTTCCTGTTTGGCTTCATGTAAACGTCTTTCACTGGTCTAGTGTTCAGCCATAAGACCATGTGTGTCCACCAGTGGCTGCTGGTGGGAGGAACTATAGGAGTACCGACTCATTGTAATGTCTGGAATGGAATCAATGGAACGGTATCAAACACAGACATATGAAACCACTTGTTTGACTCCGTTCCAGCAATTACAATTAGCCGGTCCTCATATAGCTCTTCCCACCAGCCTCCTCTGGCATCCACCATTCCTGAGGAAGACCAGGGAAATATCACATCACCGCAGTCTCTCTGGAACCAAAGATGGTCTATTATATTGCTACTCGATATAAGCTAGGCGGTAGTAGGAGAGATTAAAGGGTAGATACATGTGTGAACAACAGGCCATAGACATAGATAAAGGACTCATCTTTGTATCTGTGCGATTAGAGTGCCTGTGACAGCATGGGCAGTGTCATTGAGGCATTGATCTCCATTTTAAAGTAGTCAAATATCTTCTTCATTGGCTGATTGCTCCCAACTCATGGGAATCCCCACTCATTTGACTACTTTAAAATGGTGGAAGCCCTCAATGGCAACATCCATGCTTAAAAGGGTTATAGAAGAACTAATCTATCTAGCTCGATAATAAAAGGCACAACTCCGATATAAAGATGTTTCGGGTAAGTTGCCGAAATATCACTTTCATTAGCTTATATTAGTGCATTCGTAATGAGCAAATTTGACACTCATCGGAGTAAAACCTCTCGCCTCTTCCTCCCTGCTGTAACCAAAATGATCTCACAGTTTGACCAGTTTTACTTCAGATTCTGTTTATCCACGTTTTTCCAAATGTTACATTTCAAATATGTTTTGGACACCTGCTGCAGCTCCTCCTGCATTCATTCTGAATGGTTAAATGTAAAAAAAAAGATTTTTAAAAAGGAACTCTCGACTCTTGGAGCATCCCGTCCAAAGCAAGCTAGCAAAACTTAAAACCTACTTGATGGTAATAACACGACTTAATAGTTTATAACGCAGTTTCAGGAGGTACTGTCACGAATATTACCGAAGGTGACTCCCCTTCTTGTTCGGGTGGCGCTCGGCGGTCGTCGTCGCCGGTCTACTAGCTGCCACCGATCCTTTGTTCTGTGTTCGTTTGGTTTTGTCTAATTGGTTTCACCTGTTCCTTGTTTGGTTGTTAGGGTGGGGTTATTTAAGTTTGTTCAGCCCGCTTCTGTTTGTGCGGGCTTGTTCATCTGTATGTGTTAGAGTGGTTTCATTTGGGTTTCTCGCTGTCCTTGTATTTTCACGATAGGGTACTTTTGTTCTGTAGTTATACCTGGTTTTGGTATACTATTTTTGTTCCTGTGATTATTTTTGGACATTAAAGTGTGTTTTTCCCGCATCCGGGCCACATGGCAATATGAAAAGACAATGCCCAAATATGGAAGTTCCTGCTGTAGATTAGCCGTGTCTTCTGAAGCTTAAAGCGTACCTGTAACGCTCAATGAGTGAATAGGTGTGAACTTCCATATTTGGGCATTGTCTTTTCATATTGCCATGTGGCCCGGAGCAGGAACTCCATATACGGGCCCAGACAGCCATGTTGCAACGTGACCTATTAGCGAGGAAAGCCATATATGGACATAGAGCTGTGACCACCAATTGCTCACTTGCATCCAATATTCATTAGCCATAAGCCAGCTCCGCTCACCTGAATCCCCTTGCTTAATCAGAAGTCATCTTCTCGCTGTTGCACAAACAGTCCATACTGGAAGGTTATGTTGACCTACCAACAGCACCGGTCACATGGTGTTAGTTGTCTTTCCTCTGTATGTGTTTGCTGGAGGTTCAGAGTGCTCATGTGTTTTGAAAAGCCAAGTCTGAAGGTTGGTGTTTCCTCTACTGTGCGTAAAGGTTTAGGGTCAGCTTTCAACATGAGTCACTCCTTTTGCCCTTTTCACGGTCACTCTGGTGTCTCTTCGCTGTCAGGGTTGGGATCTCGATAATACCAACCACTCCCCATGGGGCCTGTGGCCAGACCAGACACACAGAGCAGCTACACAGGCAGGCAGGCACAATGTAAAAAAACAACAACAACCTTTGCTTAACAAAATAGCCTTGACTCAATCTACAATTGTAAGGCAACCAGCTGCAATAGAATATATTTCTTTGCTCAACATTTGGGCATATAACGGAACCAACAGACATTCTGAAGTTGAATTTTATTTAATTTAAAATGAACTTTGAATTTTACGTTGAGTAAACATACAGTTAAACATATTTGTATATTTCCCAGTGCAAAAATTGAACGACAATACATTTAGAACACCTGCTCTTTCCATTACGTAGACTGACCAGGTGAAAGCTCTGATCCCTTATTGATGCCACTTGTTAAATCCACTTCAATCAGTGTAGATTAAGCGGAAGAGACAGGTTAAATAAGAATTGGACATAATGCACAATTACTTAAAACGTTGATGAAGACTGCTTTTGGAAAAAAAAAAAAAAAACATTACAATCATTGGCAACAGCTCTGGTGGCCTTTCCTGCGGTAAACATGCCAATTTGCTTTCTCAACTTGAGATATATGTGACATTGTGTGACAAAAATGCACATTTACGTGGCCTTTTACTGTCCCCAGCGCAAGGTACACCTGTGTAATGATCATGCTGTTTAATCAGCTTCTTGATATGCCACACATGTCATGTGGATGGATTATGTTGGCAAAGGAGAACTGCTCACTAACAGGGATGTGCTCACAATATGAGAAAAATAAGCTTTTTATAGGTATGGAACAATTCTGGGATGTTTTCTTTCAGTTCATGAAACATGTGACCAACACTTTAAATGTTGCATTTTATATTTTTGTTCAGTATATATTATCCATGCCCTTGTTCAGCCACGACTCGGAGAAATATAAAATGTTTTTTTTAGATCCTGTTGATAGGATAGTCTCGAACGGAGCTCGCCCAGTTTGTTCTCTAGTGAACCAATAGAATTGAGGATAGGGGTTTATTTGCTCGCCAACATACAGTTGAGAATGACACAAATACTAATTTTCACAAAGTCTGCTGCCTCCGTTTGTATGATGGCTATTTGCATATACTCCAGAATGTTATGAAGAGTGATTAATTGCAAAGTCCCTCTTTGCCATGAAAATGAACTGAATCCCCCAAAATATGTCCACTGCATTTCAGCCATGCACACAAAAGGACCAGCTGACATCATGTGAGTGATTCTCTTGTTAACACAGGTGTGAGTGTTGATGAGGACAAGGCTAGAGATCACTCTATCATGCTGATAGAGTTCAAATAACAGACTGGAAGCTTCAAAAGGAAGGTGGTGCTTGGAATCATTGTTCTTCCTCTGTCAACCATGGTTACTTGCGAGGAAACACTGCTGTCATCATTGCTTTGCACAAAAAGGGCTTCACAGGCAAGGATATTGCTGCCAGTAAGATTGCACCTAAATCAACCATTTATCGGATCATCAAGAACTTCAAGAAGAGCGGTTCAATTGTTGTGAAGAAGGCTTCAGGGCACCCAAGAAAGTCCAGCAATCCCCAGGACCACCTCCTTGATTCAGCTGCAGGATTGGGGAATCATCAATATAGCGCTTGCTCAGGAATGGCAGCAGGCAGGCGTGAGTGCATCTGCACGCACAGTGAGGCGAAGACTTTTGGAGGATGGCCTGGTGTCAAGAAGGGCAGAAAAGAAGCCACTTCTCTCCATGAAAAACATCAGGGACAGACTGATATTCTGCAAAAGGTACAGGGATTGAAATGCTGAGGACTGGGGTAAAGTCATTTTCTCTGATGAATCCCCTTTCCGATTGTTTGGGGCATTCGGGAAAGAAAGCTTGACAAGGTGAGCGCTACCATCAGTCCTGTGTCATGCCAACAGTAAAGCATCCTGAGACCATTCATGTGTGGGGTTGCTTCTCAGCCAAGGGAGTGGGCTCACTCACAATTTTGCATAAGGCCACAGCCATGAATAAAGAATGGTACCAACACATCCTCCGAGAGCAACTTCTCCCAACCATCCAGGAACAGTTTGGTGATGAACAATGCCTTTTCCAGCATGATGGAGCACCTTGCCATAAGACAAAAGTGATAACAAAGTTGCTCGGGGAACAAAACATTGAAATTTTGGGTCCATGGCCAGGAAACTCCCCAGACCTTAATCCCATTAAGATCTTGTGGTCAATCCTCAAGAGGCGGGTGGACAAACAAAAACCCACGAATTCTGACAAACTCCAAGCATTGATTATGCAAAAATGGGCTGCCATCAGTCAGGATGTGGCCCAGAAGTTAATTGACATCATGCCAGGGCGGATTCCAGAGGTCTTGAAAAAGAACGGTCAACACAGCAAATATTGACTCTTTGCATCAACTTCATGTAATTGTCAATTAAAGCCTTTGACACTTATGAAATGCTTGTAATTATACTTCAGTATTCCATAGCAACATCAGACAAAAATATCTAAAGAAAATGAAGCAGAAAACTTTGTGGAAATTAATATTTATGTCATTCTCCAAACTTTTGGCCATGACTGTAGTCTCGTCAGAGAGCTCATTTGCCGTCTATTCCTCTATTAATTCCCAGGGATTAGGGTCCACATCTTTCTTCTTGCTGAAGTAGAAATGTTCCTCTAAATAAAGGTTAGTGATCTCTGTTCTGATCTCCAGAAGCTATTTCCGGTCATAGAAAAATATGGCAGAAATATTATGTATTATGCAAAGATGGCATCATGAGGAGGGGAAAATTACATGGAAATATTAAAGCAACATCTGAAGACATCAGTCAGGAAGTTAAAGCTTGGTCACAAATGGGTTTTCCAAATGGACCTTGACCCCAAGTATACTTCCAAAATTGTGGCAAAATGGCTTAAGGACAACAAAGTTGAGGTATTGGAGTGGCCATCACAAAGCCCTGACATCAATCCCATAGAAAATTTGTGGGCAGAACTGAAAAAGCATGTGCGAGCAAGGAGGCCTACAAACCTGTTTCAGTTACACCAGCTCTGTCAGGAGGAATGGGCCAAAATTCACCCAACTTATTGTGGGAAGCTTGTGGAAGGCTACCCAAAACGTTTTTCCCAAGTTAAACCATTTCACGGCAATGCTACCAAATACTAATTGAGTGTATGTAAACCTCTGACCCACTGGGCATGTGATGAAAGAAATAAAAGCTGTAATGAATCATTCTCTCTACTATTATTCAATTTTTCTATTATTCTGACATTTCACATTCCTAAATAAAGTAGTGATCCTAACTAACCTAAAACAGGGAATTTTTTCATGGATTAAATGTCAGAAATGGTGAAAACTGAGTATAAATCTATTTGTATTTGGCCAAACTTCCGACTTCAGCTATGTGTGTGTGTGTATATATGTGTGTATATATATACATATATATATATATATACACAGTGTATACATATACACTGTATACATCAGTATGTGGACACCCCTTCAAATGAGTGGATTCAGCTATTTCAGCCACACTCATTGCTGACGGGTGCATAAAATCGAGCACACAGCCATGCAATCTCTATAGACAAACATTGGCAGTAGAATGGTCTGATTTTAAACTTGGCACCGTCATAGGAAGCCAACTTTCCAACAAGTCAGTTTGTCAAATGTATGCCCTGCTGCTGCTACCCCGTTGTTGACAGGTGTTTAAAACCGAGCACACAGACATGCAATCTCCATAGACAAACATTAGCAGTAGAATGGCCCGTACTGAAGAGCTCAGTGACTTTCAACGTGGCACCGTCATAGGATGCCACCATTTCCAACAAGTGAGCTGCCCCAGTAAACTGTAAGTGCTGTTATTGTGAAGTGGAACCATCTAGGAACAACAACGACTCAGCCGCAAAGTGGTAGATCACAAGTAGGCCACACAAGCTCACAGAATGGGACCACCGAGTGCTGAAGCGTATAGCGCGTAATAATTGTCTGTCCTTGGTTGCAACACACACTACTGAGTTCCAAACTGTCACTGGAAGCAATGTCAGCACAAGAATGATTCGTCAGGAGCTTCATGAAATGGTTTTCCATGGCCGAGCAGCAACACATGCTTAAGATCAAACCTGATGGATTTGGATTGTTTTAACTGTTTGTTTTATGTTAGACGGGTGCATCAAGACTCTTAACCTTTCTAGCGCAGGTGTTTGCGGGACCCCTCGACAACATTCCGCTGAAAAGGTAGTGCGCAAAATTCTAAAAATAATTTTTTGAAATATGTAACTTTCACACATGAACAAGTCCAATACAGCAAATGAAAGATGAACATCTTGTTTAATCTACCCATCGTGTCCGATTTCAAAAATGCTTTAGAGCGAAAGCACAACATATGATTATGTTCGGTCATAGCCAAGTCAAAAAAATACACAGCCATTTTTCCAGCCAAAGATAGGAGTCACAAAAAGCAGAAATATAGATCAAATTAATCACTAACCTTTGATGATCTTCATCAGGTGACACTCATAGGACATCATGTTACACAATACATATATGTTTTTTTCGATAATGTGCATATTTATATCCAAAAATCCCAGTTTACATTGGCGCATTACTTGCAGTAATGTTGTGATTCCAAAACATCCGGTGATTTTGCAGAAATACTCATAATAAACATTGATAAAATATACAACTTTTATTCACAGAATTAAAGGTAGACTCCTCCTCAATGCAACCGCTGTGTCAGACTTAAAAAAAACTTCATGTAAAAAGCATAATCTGAGAACGGCGCTCAGAGCCCAATCCGGCCAGAGAAATATCCGCCATTTTGGAGTCAACAGAAGTTAGAAATAACACCATAAATATTCACCTACCTTTGATGTTCTTCATCAGAAGGCACTCCCAGGAATCCCAGTTCGACAACAAATGACTGATTTGTTCCATAAATTCCATCATTTATGAACTTAATAGCCACTTGTTGTTAGCGTGTTCAGCCCAGTAATCCATCTTCATGAGGCGCAGGCACTTCGTCCAGACAAAAACTTGAAAAGTTCCGTTACAGTCCTTTAGAAACATGTCAAACGATGTATTGAATCAATCTTTAGGATGTTTTTAACATAAAACATCAATAATGTTCCAACCGGAGAATTCCTATGTCTGAAGAAAAGCCATGGAACGAGAGCTAACTCTATCGGGAGTGCGCGTCACGAGCCTGAGACTACTGACTCAAAGAGGTCTCATGAGACCCCGCTTCATAGTAGAATCCTCATTCAAGTTTCTAAAGACGGTTGACATCTAGTGGAATCCGTAGGAAGTGCAACTTGACTCCATAGACACTGTGTATTCGGTAGGCCAAGCTTTGAAAAACTACACACCTCAGATGTCCCACTTCCTGGTTGGATTTTTCTCAGGTTTTCACCTGCCATATCAGTTCTGTTATACTCACAGACATCATTCAAACAGTTTTAGAAACTTCAGAGTGTTTTCCCATCCAATACAATCCAATACTAATAATAATATGCATATATTTGCATCTGGGACAGAGTAGGAGGCAGTTCACTCTGGGCATTCATCCAAAAGTGAAAATGCTGCCCCCTATCCCAAAAGAGTTTTAAGGTTAAGAAGCTTGGATCCCAAATGATTTTCCCCTTGTTTCGTTCTGAACAGACCCGTTTATTTTTTCTTTGTTCTCTTCCACTGTTCTGAAAATAAAGTTCTGAACTGGTTAGAAACAAAAAAAAGTACTGTTTTTTTATCGTTCCTTTCTGTTTCTTTATAAACCTTTTTTCCATTTTTTTTCCCATTTTGCTTGACATTAAATACTTCACAAATCAGTGTGGCTAGAGCAACATGAGATGGAGCAGGTAATTTATTTTACCATAAAGGCCGGATTGGTGGAGTACTGCAGAGATGATGGTCCTTCTGGAAGGTTCTCCAATCTCTACAGAGGAACTCTGGAGCTCTGTCAGAGAGATCATCAGGTTCTTGGTCACCTCCCTGACCAAGGCCATTCTCCACCGATTGCTCAGTTTGACTGGGCGGCCAGCTCTAGGAAGAGTCTTGGTGGTTCCAAACATCTTCCATTTAAGAATGATGGAGGCCATTGTGTTCTTGGGGACCTTCAATGCTTCAATGGAGCTCTACAGACAATTCCTTCGACCTCATGGCTTGGTTTTTTCTCTGACATGCACTGTCAACTGTGGAACCTTAAATAGACCGGTGTGTGCCTTTCCAAATCATGTCCAATCAATTGATTTTACCACAGGTGGACTCCAATCAAGTTGTAGAAACATCTCAAGGATGATCAATGGGAACAGGATGCACAAGTTCAATTTCGAGTCTCATAGGAAAAGTTGTGAATACTTCTGTATATAAGGAATATCTGTTTTTAAATGTTATAAATTTGCCGAACATTGCTTAAAACAAAATTCACTTGACCATTATGGGGTATTTTGTGTAGATTGATGTTGAAAAATATTTATTTAATCCATTTTAGAATGAGGCTGTAACGTAACAAAATATGGAATAAGTCAAGGGGTCTTCGTACTTTCCGAATGTCGATCACTTTAATTTCCGAACCTGTTCCTCGAATATTTAGTTATTTTCCAGTTTTCGGTTCTGTTCCTTGAACAGGTAGCGAGTTCATTAAGTAGTCATCGGGTAACATGCCTTCCGGGTTCTGAGGTTTTATCTGTAGAGTTGAAAGTCAAGGTTGAGGCTGTCTAGAAAGGCTGGTTTCTGTGCTGAGAGAAATATTGATCATAAGTTGTTTTCAGCCGGGAAAATAATCATGTCAGCCAGGAGGCTCTTACAGACTTATTGCAGAAGTACGCTTTCCCGTCTCTATTTCTGGACATAGTGCTGCCGTGTGAAGACACTGGCATCTCACTGCTTCCGCTAGATATGTTCTCCTTCTTTATTAGCCACAAACTGGCCTCTACCCCACACACTGGACTCTACCCCACACACTGGACTCTACCCCACACACTAGACTCTACCCCACACACTGGACTCTACCCCACAAACTGGACTCTACCCCACAAACTGGAATCTACCCCACACACTGGACTCTACCCCACAAACTGGCCTCTACCCCACACACTGGACTCTACCCCACACACTGGACTCTACCCCACAAACTGGACTCTACCCCACAAACTGGCATCTACCCAACACACGGGACTCTACCCCACAAACTGGCCTCTACCCCACACACTGGACTCTACCCCACACTCTGGACTTTACCCCACAAACTGGCCTCTACCCCACACACTGGACTCTACCCCACACACTGGACTCTACCCCACAAACTGGACTCTACCCCACAAACGGGCCTTTACCCCACACACTGGACTCTACCCCACACACTGGACTCTACCCCACACACTGGACTCTACCCCACAAACTGTACTCTACCCCACAAACTGGTCTCTACCCCACACACTGGACTCTACCCCACAAACTGGCCTCTACCCCACACACTGGACTCTACCTCACAAACTGGCCTCTACCCCACACACTGGACTCTACCCCACACACTGGACTCTACCCCACACACTGGACTCTACCCCACACACTGGACTCTACCCCACAAACTGGACTCTACCCCACAAACTGGCATCTACCCCACACACTGGACTCTACCCCACAAACTGGCCTCTACCCCACACACTGGACTCTACCCCACACACTGGACTCTACCCCACACACTGGACTCTACCCCACAAACTGGCATCTACCCAACACACGGGACTCTACCCCACAAACTGGCCTCTACCCCACACACTGGACTCTACCCCACACTCTGGACTTTACCCCACAAACTGGCCTCTACCCCACACACTGGACTCTACCCCACACACTGGACTCTACCCCACAAACTGGACTCTACCCCACAAACTGGCCTTTACCCCACACACTGGACTCTACCCCACACACTGGACTCTACCCCACACACTGGACTCTACCCCACAAACTGTACTCTACCCCACAAACTGGACTCTACCCCACACACTGGACTCTACCCCACAAACTGGCCTCTACCCCACACACTGGACTCTACCTCACAAACTGGCCTCTACCCCACACACTGGACTCTACCCCACACACTGGACTCTACCCCACACACTAGACTCTACCCCACACACTGGACTCTACCCCACAAACTGGACTCTACCCCACAAACTGGCATCTACCCCACACACTGGACTCTACCCCACAAACTGGCCTCTACCCCACACACTGGACTCTACCCCACACACTGGACTCTACCCCACAAACTGGACTCTACCCCACAAACTGGCATCTACCCAACACACGGGACTCTACCCCACAAACTGGCCTCTACCCCACACACTGGACTCTACCCCACAAACTGGACTCTACCCCACACTCTGGACTTTACCCCACAAACTGGCCTCTACCCCACACACTGGACTCTACCCCACACACTGGACTCTACCCCACACACTGGACTCTACCCCACACACTGGACTCTACCCCACAAACTGGACTCTACCCCACAAACTGGCATCTACCCAACACACGGGACTCTACCCCACAAACTGGCCTCTACCCCACACACTGGACTCTACCCCACAAACTGGACTCTACCCCACACTCTGGACTTTACCCCACAAACTGGACTCTACCCCACACTCTGGACTTTACCCCACAAACTGGCCTCTAACCCACACAGTGGACTCTACCCCACACACTGGACTCTACCCCACACACTGGACTCTACCCCACACACTGGACTCTACCCCACAAACTGGACTCTACCCCACAAACTGGACTCTACCCCACACACTGGACTCTACCCCACAAACTGGCCTCTACCCCACACACTGGACTCTACCCCACACACTGGACTCTACCCCACACACTGGACTCTACCCCACAAACTGGACTCTACCCCACACACTGGCATCTACCCAACACACGGGACTCTACCCCACAAACTGGCCTCTACCCCACACACTGGACTCTACCCCACAAACTGGACTCTACCCCACACTCTGGACTTTACCCCACAAACTGGCCTCTACCCCCACACTGGACTCTACCCCACAAACTGGACTCTACCCCACACTCTGGACTTTACCCCACAAACTGGCCTCTACCCCACACACTGGACTCTACCCCACACACTGGACTCTACCCCACACACTGGACTCTACCCCACACACTGGACTCTACCCCACAAACTGGACTCTACCCCACAAACTGGCATCTACCCAACACACGGGACTCTACCCCACAAACTGGCCTCTTCCCCACACACTGGACTCTACCCCACAAACTGGACTCTACCCCACACTCTGGACTTTACCCCACAAACTGGACTCTACCCCACACTCTGGACTTTACCCCACAAACTGGCCTCTAACCCACACAGTGGACTCTACCCCACACACTGGACTCTACCCCACACACTGGACTCTACCCCACACACTGGACTCTACCCCACAAACTGGACTCTACCCCACAAACTGGACTCTACCCCACACTCTGGACTTTACCCCACAAACTGGCCTCTACCCCACACACTGGACTCTACCCCACACACTGGACTCTACCCCACAAACTGGACTCTACCCCACAAACTGGCCTTTACCCCACACACTGGACTCTACCCCACACACTGGACTCTACCCCACACACTGGACTCTACCCCACAAACTGTACTCTACCCCACAAACTGGTCTCTACCCCACACACTGGACTCTACCCCACAAACTGGCCTCTACCCCACACACTGGACTCTACCTCACAAACTGGACTCTACCCCACACACTGGACTCTACCCCACACACTGGACTCTACCCCACACACTAGACTCTACCCCACACACTGGACTCTACCCCACAAACTGGACTCTACCCCACAAACTGGCATCTACCCCACACACTGGACTCTACCCCACACACTGGACTCTACCCCACACACTGGACTCTACCCCACAAACTGGACTCTACCCCACAAACTGGCATCTACCCAACACACGGGACTCCACCCCACAAACTGGCCTCTACCCCACACACTGGACTCTACCCCACAAACTGGACTCTACCCCACACTCTGGACTTTACCCCACAAACTGGCCTCTACCCCACACACTGGACTCTACCCCACACACTGGACTCTACCCCACACACTGGACTCTACCCCACACACTGGACTCTACCCCACAAACTGGACTCTACCCCACAAACTGGCATCTACCCAACACACGGGACTCTACCCCACACTCTGGACTTTACCCCACAAACTGGACTCTACCCCACACTCTGGACTTTACCCCACAAACTGGCCTCTAACCCACACAGTGGACTCTACCCCACACACTGGACTCTACCCCACACACTGGACTCTACCCCACACACTGGACTCTACCCCACAAACTGGACTCTACCCCACAAACTGGTCTCTACCCCACACACTGGACTCTACCCCACAAACTGGCCTCTACCCCACACACTGGACTCTACCCCACACACTGGACTCATCCCCACACACTGGACTCTACCCCACACACTGGACTCTACCCCACAAACTGGACTCTACCCCACAAACTGGCATCTACCCAACACACGGGACTCCACCCCACAAACTGGCCTCTACCCCACACACTGGACTCTACCCCACAAACTGGACTCTACCCCACACTCTGGACTTTACCCCACAAACTGGCCTCTACCCCACACACTGGACTCTACCCCACACACTGGACTCTACCCCACACACTGGACTCTACCCCACACACTGGACTCTACCCCACAAACTGGACTCTACCCCACAAACTGGCATCTACCCAACACACGGGACTCTACCCCACAAACTGGCCTCTACCCCACACACTGGACTCTACCCCACAAACTGGACTCTACCCCACACTCTGGACTTTACCCCACAAACTGGACTCTACCCCACACTCTGGACTTTACCCCACAAACTGGCCTCTAACCCACACAGTGGACTCTACCCCACACACTGGACTCTACCCCACACACTGGACTCTACCCCACACACTGGACTCTACCCCACAAACTGGACTCTACCCCACAAACTGGTCTCTACCCCACACACTGGACTCTACCCCACAAACTGGCCTCTACCCCACACACTGGACTCTACCCCACACACTGGACTCTACCCCACACACTGGACTCTACCCCACAAACTGGACTCTACCCCACAAACTGGCATCTACCCAACACACGGGACTCTACCCCACAAACTGGCGTCTACCCCACACACTGGACTCTACCCCACAAACTGGACTCTACCCCACACTCTGGACTTTACCCCACAAACTGGACTCTACCCCACACTCTGGACTCTACCCCACACACTGGACTCTACCCCACACACTGGACTCTACCCCACACACTGGACTCTACCCCACAAACTGGACTCTACCCCACAAACTGGTCTCTACCCCACACACTGGACTCTACCCCACAAACTGGCCTCTACCCCACACACTGGACTCTACCTCACAAACTGGCCTCTACCCCACACACTGGACTCTACCCCACAAACTGGACTCTACCACACACACTGGACACTACTCCACAAACTAGCCGCTAACCCACACACTGGACTCTACCCCCACAAAATGGACACTTCCCCACACACTGGACTCTACCCCACAAACTGTACTCTACCCCACAAACTGGTCTCTACCCCACACACTGGACTCTACCCCACAAACTGGCCTCTACCCCACACACTGGACTCTACCTCACAAACTGGCCTCTACCCCACACACTGGACTCTACCCCACACACTGGACTCTACCCCACACACTGGACTCTACCCCACACACTGGACTCTACCCCACACACTGGACTCTACCCCACAAACTGGACTCTACCCCACAAACTGGCATCTACCCCACAAACTGGCCTCTACCCCACAAACTGGCCTCTACCCCACACACTGGACTCTACCCCACAAACTGGACTCTACCCCACACTCTGGACTTTACCCCACAAACTGGACTCTACCCCACACTCTGGACTTTACCCCACAAACTGGCCTCTACCCCACACAGTGGACTCTACCCCACACACTGGACTCTACCCCACAAACTGGACTCTACCCCACAAACTGGTCTCTACCCCACACACTGGACTCTACCCCACAAACTGGCCTCTAACCCCACACACTGGACTCTACCTCACAAACTGGTCTCTACCCCACACACTGGACTCTACCTCACAAACTGGCCTCTACCCCACACACTGGACTCTACCCCACAAACTGGACTCTACCACACACACTGGACACTACTCCACAAACTAGCCGCTAACCCACACACTGGACTCTACCCCCACAAAATGGACACTTCCCCACACACTGGACTCTACCCCACAAACTGTACTCTACCCCACAAACTGGTCTCTACCCCACACACTGGACTCTACCCCACAAACTGGCCTCTACCCCACACACTGGACTCTACCTCACAAACTGGCCTCTACCCCACACACTGGACTCTACCCCACACACTGGACTCTACCCCACAAACTGGACTCTACCCCACAAACTGGAATCTACCCCACACACTGGACTCTACCCCACAAACTGGCCTCTACCCCACACACTGGACTCTACCCCACACACTGGACTCTACCCCACAAACTGGACTCTACCCCACAAACTGGCATCTACCCAACACACGGGACTCTACCCCACAAACTGGCCTCTACCCCACACACTGGACTCTACCCCACACTCTGGACTTTACCCCACAAACTGGCCTCTACCCCACACACTGGACTCTACCCCACACACTGGACTCTACCCCACAAACTGGACTCTACCCCACAAACTGGCCTCTACCCCACACACTGGACTCTACCCCACACACTGGACTCTACCCCACACACTGGACTCTACCCCACAAACTGTACTCTACCCCACAAACAGGTCTCTACCCCACACACTGGACTCTACCCCACAAACTGGCCTCTACCCCACACACTGGACTCTACCTCACAAACTGGCCTCTACCCCACACACTGGACTCTACCCCACACACTGGACTCTACCCCACACACTAGACTCTACCCCACACACTGGACTCTACCCCACAAACTGGACTCTACCCCACAAACTGGCATCTACCCCACACACTGGACTCTACCCCACAAACTGGCCTCTACCCCACACACTGGACTCTACCCCACACACTGGACTCTACCCCACAAACTGGACTCTACCCCACAAACTGGCCTCTACCCCACACACTGGACTCTACCCCACAAACTGGACTCTACCCCACACTCTGGACTTTACCCCACAAACTGGCCTCTACCCCACACACTGGACTCTACCCCACACACTGGACTCTACCCCACAAACTGGACTCTACCCCACACACTGGACTCTACCCCACAAACTGGACTCTACCCCACAAACTGGCATCTACCCAACACACGGGACTCTACCCCACAAACTGGCCTCTACCCCACACACTGGACTCTACCCCACAAACTGGACTCTACCCCACACTCTGGACTTTACCCCACAAACTGGACTCTACCCCACACTCTGGACTTTACCCCACAAACTGGCCTCTAACCCACACAGTGGACTCTACCCCACACACTGGACTCTACCCCACACACTGGACTCTACCCCACACACTGGACTCTACCCCACAAACTGGACTCTACCCCACAAACTGGTCTCTACCCCACACACTGGACTCTACCCCACAAACTGGCCTCTACCCCACACACTGGACTCTACCTCACAAACTGGCCTCTACCCCACACACTGGACTCTACCCCACAAACTGGACTCTACCCCACAAACTGGACACTACGCCACAAACTAGCCGCTAACCCACACACTGGACTCTACCCCCACAAAATGGACAATTCCCCACACACTGGACTCTACCCCACAAACTGTACTCTACCCCACAAACTGGTCTCTACCCCACACACTGGACTCTACCCCACAAACTGGCATCTACCCAACACACGGGACTCTACCCCACAAACTGGCCTCTACCCCACACACTGGACTCTACCCCACAAACTGGACTCTACCCCACACTCTGGACTTTACCCCACAAACTGGACTCTACCCCACACTCTGGACTTTACCCCACAAACTGGCCTCTACCCCACACAGTGGACTCTACCCCACACACTGGACTCTACCCCACACACTGGACACTACCCCACAAACTGGACTCTACCCCACAAACTGGTCTCTACCCCACACACTGGACTCTACCCCACAAACTGGCCTCTAACCCCACAAACTGGCCTCTACCCCACACACTGGACTCTACCTCACAAACTGGCCTCTACCCCACACACTGGACTCTACCCCACACACTGGACTCTACCCCACACACTGGACTCTACCCCACACACTGGACTCTACCCCACACACTGGACTCTACCCCACAAACTGGACTCTACCCCACAAACTGGCATCTACCCAACACACGGGACTCTACCCCACAAACTGGCCTCTACCCCACACACTGGACTCTACCCCACAAACTGGACTCTACCCCACACTCTGGACTTTACCCCACAAACTGGACTCTACCCCACACTCTGGACTTTACCCCACAAACTGGCCTCTACCCCACACAGTGGACTCTACCCCACACACTGGACTCTACCCCACACACTGGACACTACCCCACAAACTGGACTCTACCCCACAAACTGGTCTCTACCCCACACACTGGACTCTACCCCACAAACTGGCCTCTAACCCCACACACTGGACTCTACCTCACAAACTGGTCTCTACCCCACACACTGGACTCTACCCCACAAACTGGCCTCTACCCCACACACTGGACTCTACCTCACAAACTGGCCTCTACCCCACACACTGGACTCTACCCCACACACTGGACTCTACCCCACACACTAGACTCTACCCCACACACTGGACTCTACCCCACAAACTGGACTCTACCCCACAAACTGGCATCTACCCCACACACTGGACTCTACCCCACAAACTGGACTCTACCCCACACACTGGACTCTACCCCACACACTGGACTCTACCCCACAAACTGGACTCTACCCCACAAACTGGCCTCTACCCCACACACTGGACTCTACCCCACAAACTGGACTCTACCCCACACTCTGGACTTTACCCCACAAACTGGCCTCTACCCCACACACTGGACTCTACCCCACACACTGGACTCTACCCCACAAACTGGACTCTACCCCACACACTGGACTCTACCCCACAAACTGGACTCTACCCCACAAACTGGCCTCTACCCAACACACGGGACTCTACCCCACAAACTGGCCTCTACCCCACACACTGGACTCTACCCCACAAACTGGACTCTACCCCACACTCTGGACTTTACCCCACAAACTGGACTCTACCCCACACTCTGGACTTTACCCCACAAACTGGCCTCTAACCCACACAGTGGACTCTACCCCACACACTGGACTCTACCCCACACACTGGACTCTACCCCACACACTGGACTCTACCCCACAAACTGGACTCTACCCCACAAACTGGACTCTACCCCACACACTGGACTCTACCCCACAAACTGGCCTCTACCCCACACACTGGACTCTACCTCACAAACTGGCCTCTACCCCACACACTGGACTCTACCCCACAAACTGGACTCTACCCCACAAACTGGACACTACTCCACAAACTAGCCGCTAACCCACACACTGGACTCTACCCCCACAAAATGGACAATTCCCCACACACTGGACTCTACCCCACAAACTGTACTCTACCCCACAAACTGGTCTCTACCCCACACACTGGACTCTACCCCACAAACTGGCCTCTACCCCACACACTGGACTCTACCCCACAAACTGGACTCTACCCCACACTCTGGACTTTACCCCATAAACTGGCCTCTACCCCACACACTGGACTCTACCCCACACACTGGACTCTACCCCACAAACTGGACTCTACCCCACACACTGGACTCTACCCCACAAACTGGACTCTACCCCACAAACTGGCATCTACCCAACACACGGGACTCTACCCCACAAACTGGCCTCTACCCCACACACTGGACTCTACCCCACAAACTGGACTCTACCCCACACTCTGGACTTTACCCCACAAACTGGACTCTACCCCACACTCTGGACTTTACCCCACAAACTGGCCTCTAACCCACACAGTGGACTCTACCCCACACACTGGACTCTACCCCACACACTGGACTCTACCCCACACACTGGACTCTACCCCACAAACTGGACTCTACCCCACAAACTGGTCTCTACCCCACACACTGGACTCTACCCCACAAACTGGCCTCTACCCCACACACTGGACTCTACCTCACAAACTGGCCTCTACCCCACACACTGGACTCTACCCCACAAACTGGACTCTACCCCACAAACTGGACACTACTCCACAAACTAGCCGCTAACCCACACACTGGACTCTACCCCCACAAAATGGACAATTCCCCACACACTGGACTCTACCCCACAAACTGTACTCTACCCCACAAACTGGTCTCTACCCCACACACTGGACTCTACCCCACAAACTGGCCTCTACCCCACACACTGGACTCTACCTCACAAACTGGCCTCTACCCCACACACTGGACTCTACCCCACACACTGGACTCTACCCCACACACTGGACTCTACCCCACACACTGGACTCTACCCCACAAACTGGACTCTACCCCACAAACTGGCATCTACCCAACACACGGGACTCTACCCCACAAACTGGCCTCTACCCCACACACTGGACTCTACCCCACAAACTGGACTCTACCCCACACTCTGGACTTTACCCCACAAACTGGACTCTACCCCACACTCTGGACTTTACCCCACAAACTGGCCTCTACCCCACACAGTGGACTCTACCCCACACACTGGACTCTACCCCACACACTGGACACTACCCCACAAACTGGACTCTACCCCACAAACTGGTCTCTACCCCACACACTGGACTCTACCCCACAAACTGGCCTCTAACCCCACAAACTGGCCTCTACCCCACACACTGGACTCTACCTCACAAACTGGCCTCTACCCCACACACTGGACTCTACCCCACACACTGGACTCTACCCCACACACTGGACTCTACCCCACACACTGGACTCTACCCCACACACTGGACTCTACCCCACAAACTGGACTCTACCCCACAAACTGGCATCTACCCAACACACGGGACTCTACCCCACAAACTGGCCTCTACCCCACACACTGGACTCTACCCCACAAACTGGACTCTACCCCACACTCTGGACTTTACCCCACAAACTGGACTCTACCCCACACTCTGGACTTTACCCCACAAACTGGCCTCTACCCCACACAGTGGACTCTACCCCACACACTGGACTCTACCCCACACACTGGACACTACCCCACAAACTGGACTCTACCCCACAAACTGGTCTCTACCCCACACACTGGACTCTACCCCACAAACTGGCCTCTAACCCCACACACTGGACTCTACCTCACAAACTGGTCTCTACCCCACACACTGGACTCTACCCCACAAACTGGCCTCTACCCCACACACTGGACTCTACCTCACAAACTGGCCTCTACCCCACACACTGGACTCTACCCCACACACTGGACTCTACCCCACACACTAGACTCTACCCCACACACTGGACTCTACCCCACAAACTGGACTCTACCCCACAAACTGGCATCTACCCCACACACTGGACTCTACCCCACAAACTGGCCTCTACCCCACACACTGGACTCTACCCCACACACTGGACTCTACCCCACAAACTGGACTCTACCCCACAAACTGGCCTCTACCCCACACACTGGACTCTACCCCACAAACTGGACTCTACCCCACACTCTGGACTTTACCCCACAAACTGGCCTCTACCCCACACACTGGACTCTACCCCACACACTGGACTCTACCCCACAAACTGGACTCTACCCCACACACTGGACTCTACCCCACAAACTGGACTCTACCCCACAAACTGGCATCTACCCAACACACGGGACTCTACCCCACAAACTGGCCTCTACCCCACACACTGGACTCTACCCCACAAACTGGACTCTACCCCACACTCTGGACTTTACCCCACAAACTGGACTCTACCCCACACTCTGGACTTTACCCCACAAACTGGCCTCTAACCCACACAGTGGACTCTACCCCACACACTGGACTCTACCCCACACACTGGACTCTACCCCACACACTGGACTCTACCCCACAAACTGGACTCTACCCCACAAACTGGTCTCTACCCCACACACTGGACTCTACCCCACAAACTGGCCTCTACCCCACACACTGGACTCTACCTCACAAACTGGCCTCTACCCCACACACTGGACTCTACCCCACAAACTGGACTCTACCCCACAAACTGGACACTACTCCACAAACTAGCCGCTAACCCACACACTGGACTCTACCCCCACAAAATGGACAATTCCCCACACACTGGACTCTACCCCACAAACTGTACTCTACCCCACAAACTGGTCTCTACCCCACACACTGGACTCTACCCCACAAACTGGCCTCTACCCCACACACTGGACTCTACCTCACAAACTGGCCTCTACCCCACACACTGGACTCTACCCCACACACTGGACTCTACCCCACACACTGGACTCTACCCCACACACTGGACTCTACCCCACACACTGGACTCTACCCCACAAACTGGACTCTACCCCACAAACTGGCATCTACCCAACACACGGGACTCTACCCCACAAACTGGCCTCTACCCCACACACTGGACTCTACCCCACAAACTGGACTCTACCCCACACTCTGGACTTTACCCCACAAACTGGACTCTACCCCACACACTGGACTCTACCCCCACAAAATGGCCTCTACCCCACACACTGGACTCTACCCCACAAACTGTACTCTACCCCACAAACTGGTCTCTACCCCACACACTGGACTCTACCCCACAAACTGGCCTCTACCCCACACACTGGACTCTACCTCACAAACTGGCCTCTACCCCACACACTGGACTCTACCCCACACACTGGACTCTACCCCACACACTGGACTCTACCCCACACACTGGACTCTACCCCACAAACTGGACTCTACCCCACAAACTGGCATCTACCCAACACACGGGACTCTACCCCACAAACTGGCCTCTACCCCACACACTGGACTCTACCCCACAAACTGGACTCTACCCCACACTCTGGACTTTACCCCACAAACTGGACTCTACCCCACACTCTGGACTTTACCCCACAAACTGGCCTCTACCCCACACAGTGGACTCTACCCCACACACTGGACTCTACCCCACACACTGGACTCTACCCCACAAACTGGACTCTACCCCACAAACTGGTCTCTACCCCACACACTGGACTCTACCCCACAAACTGGCCTCTAACCCCACACACTGGACTCTACCTCACAAACTGGTCTCTACCCCACACACTGGACTCTACCCCACAAACTGGCCTCTACCCCACACACTGGACTCTACCTCACAAACTGGCCTCTACCCCACACACTGGACTCTACCCCACAAACTGGACTCTACCACACACACTGGACACTACTCCACAAACTAGCCGCTAACCCACACACTGGACTCTACCCCACACACTGGACTCTACCCCACAAACTGGCCTCTACCCCACACACTGGACTCTACCCCACAAACTGGCCTCTACCCCACACACTGGACTCTACCCCACAAACTGGACTCTACCACACACACTGGACACTACTCCACAAACTAGCCGCTAACCCACACACTGGACTCTACCCCACACACTGGACTCTACCCCACAAACTGGACTCTACCCCACAAACTGGTCTCTACCCCACACACTGGACTCTACCCCACAAACTGGCCTCTACCCCACACACTGGACTCTACCCCACACACTGGACTCTACCCCACACACTGGACTCTACCCCACACACTGGACTCTACCCCACAAACTGGACTCTACCCCACAAACTGGCATCTACCCAACACACGGGACTCTACCCCACAAACTGGCCTCTACCCCACACACTGGACTCTACCCCACAAACTGGACTCTACCCCACACTCTGGACTTTACCCCACAAACTGGACTCTACCCCACACTCTGGACTTTACCCCACAAACTGGCCTCTACCCCACACAGTGGACTCTACCCCACACACTGGACTCTACCCCACACACTGGACTCTACCCCACAAACTGGACTCTACCCCACAAACTGGTCTCTACCCCACACACTGGACTCTACCCCACAAACTGGCCTCTAACCCCACACACTGGACTCTACCTCACAAACTGGTCTCTACCCCACACACTGGACTCTACCCCACAAACTGGCCTCTACCCCACACACTGGACTCTACCTCACAAACTGGCCTCTACCCAACACACTGGACTCTACCCCACAAACTGGACTCTACCACACACACTGGACACTACTCCACAAACTAGCCGCTAACCCACACACTGGACTCTGCCCCCACAAAATGGACACTTCCCCACACACTGGACTCTACCCCACAAACTGTACTCTACCCCACAAACTGGTCTCTACCCCACACACTGGACTCTACCCCACAAACTGGCCTCTACCCCACACACTGGACTCTACCCCACACACTGGACTCTAACCCACACACTGGACTCTACCCCACACACTGGACTCTACCCCACACACTGGACTCTACCCCACAAACTGGACTCTACCCCACAAACTGGCATCTACCCAACACACGGGACTCTACCCCACAAACTGGCCTCTACCCCACACACTGGACTCTACCCCACAAACTGGACTCTACCCCACACTCTGGACTTTACCCCACAAACTGGACTCTACCCCACACTCTGGACTTTACCCCACAAACTGGCCTCTACCCCACACAGTGGACTCTACCCCACACACTGGACTCTACCCCACACACTGGACTCTACCCCACACACTGGACTCTACCCCACAAACTGGACTCTACCCCACAAACTGGTCTCTACCCCACACACTGGACTCTACCCCACAAACTGGCCTCTAACCCCACACACTGGACTCTACCCCACAAACTGGCATCTACCCCACACACTGGACTCTACCCCACAAACTGGCCTCTACCCCACACACTGGACTCTACCCCACACACTGGACTCTACCCCACAAACTGGACTCTACCCCACAAACTGGCATCTACCCAACACACTGGACTCTACCCCACAAACTGGACTCTACCCCACAAACTGGTCTCTACCCCACACAATGGACTCTACCCCACAAACTGGCCTCTACCCCACACACTGGACTCTACCTCACAAACTGGCCTCTACCCAACACACTGGACTCTACCCCACAAACTGGACTCTACCACACACACTGGACACTACTCCACAAACTAGCCGCTAACCCACACACTGGACTCTACCCCCACAAACTGGACACTTCCCCACACACTGGACTCTACCCCACAAACTGTACTCTACCCCACAAACTGGTCTCTACCCCACACACTGGACTCTACCCCACAAACGGGCCTCTACCCCACACACTGGACTCTACCTCACAAACTGGCGTCTTCCCCACACACTGGACTCTACCCCACACACTGGACTCTACCCCACACACTGGACTCTACCCCACACACTGGACTCTACCCCACAAACTGGACTCTACCCCACAAACTGGCATCTACCCAACACACGGGACTCTACCCCACAAACTGGCCTCTACCCCACACACTGGACTCTACCCCACAAACTGGACTCTACCCCACACTCTGGACATTACCCCACAAACTGGCCTCTACCCCACACAGTGGACTCTACCCCACACACTGGACTCTACCCCACACACTGGACTCTACCCCACACACTGGACTCTACCCCACAAACTGGACTCTACCCCACAAACTGGTCTCTACCCTACACACTGGACTCTACCCCACAAACTGGCCTCTACCCCACACACTGGACTCTACCTCACAAACTGGCCTCTACCCAACACACTGGACTCTACCACACACACAGGACACTACTCCACAAACTAGCCGCTAACCCACACACTGGACTCTACCCCCACAAACTGGACACTTCCCCACACACTGGACTCTACCCCACAAACTGTACTCTACCCCACAAACTGGTCTCTACCCCACACACTGGACTCTACCCCACAAACTGGCCTCTACCCAACACACTGGACTCTACCTCACAAACTGGCCTCTACCCCACACACTGGACTCTACCCCACACATTGGACTCTACCCCACACACTAGACTCTACCCCACACACTGGACTCTACCCCACAAACTGGACTCTACCCCACAAACTGGCATCTACCCCACACACTGGACTCTACCCCACAAACTGGCCTCTACCCCACACACTGGACTCTACCCCACACACTGGACTCTACCCCACAAACTGGACTCTACCCCACAAACTGGCATCTACCCAAAACACTGGACTCTACCCCACAAACTGGACTCTACCCCACAAACTGGCATCTACCCAACACACGGGACTCTAACCCACAAACTGGCCTCTACCCCACACACTGGACTCTACCCCACAAACTGGACTCTACCCCACACTCTGGACTTTACCCCACAAACTGGACTCTACCCCACACACTGGACTCTACCCCACACACTGGACTCTACCCCACAACTGGACTCTACCCCACAAACTGGTCTCTACCCCACACACTGGACTCTACCCCACAAACTGGCCTCTACCCCATACACTGGACTCTACCTCACAAACTGGCCTCTACCCAACACACTGGACTCTACCCCACAAACTGGACTCTACCACACACACTGGACACTACTCCACAAACTAGCCGCTAACCCACACACTGGACTCTACCCCACAAACTGTACTCTACCCCACAAACTGGTCTCTACCCCACACACTGGACTCTACCCCACAAACTGGCCTCTACCCCTAACACTGGACTCTACCTCACGAACTGGCCTCTACCCCACACACTGGACTCTACCCCACACACTGGACTCTACCCCACACACTAGACTCTACCCCACAAACTGGACTCTACCCCACACTCTGGACTTTACCCCACAAACTGGACTCTACCCCACACTCTGGACTTTACCCCACAAACTGGCCTCTACCCCACACAGTGGACTCTACCCCACACACTGGACTCTACCCCACACACTGGACTCTACCCCACAAACTGGACTCTACCCCACAAACTGGCATCTACCCAACACACGGGACTCTACCCCACAAACTGGCCTCTACCCCACAAACTGGCCTCTACCCCACACACTGGACTCTACCCCACACTCTGGACTTTACCCCACAAACTGGACTCTACCCCACACTCTGGACTTTACCCCACAAACTGGCCTCTACCCCACACAGTGGACTCTACCCCACACACTGGACTCTACCCCACACACTGGACTCTACCCCACACACTGGACTCTACCCCACAAACTGGACTCTACCCCACAAACTGGTCTCTACCCCACACACTGGACTCTACCCCACAAACTGGCCTCTACCCCACACACTGGACTCTAGCTCACAAACTGGCCTCTACCCAACACACTGGACTCTACCCCACAAACTGGACTCTACCACACACACTGGACACTACTCCACAAACTAGCCGCTAACCCACACACTGGATTCTACCCCCACAAACGGGACACTTCCCCACACACTGGACTCTACCCCACAAACTGTACTCTACCCCACAAACTGGTCTCTACCCCACACACTGGACTCTACCCCACAAACTGGCCTCTACCCCACACACTGGACTCTACCTCACAAACTGGCCTCTACCCCACACACTGGACTCTACCCCACACACTGGACTCTACCCCACACACTAGACTCTACCCCACACACTGGACTCTACCCCACAAACTGGACTCTACCCCACAAACTGGCATCTACCCCACACACTGGACTCTACCCCACAAACTGGCCTCTACCCCACACACTGGACTCTACCCCACAAACTGGACTCTACCCCACAAACTGGCATCTACCCAACACACTGGACTCTACCCCACAAACTGGACTCTACCCCACAAACTGGTCTCTACCCCACACAATGGACTCTACCCCACAAACTGGCCTCTACCCCACACACTGGACTCTACCTCACAAACTGGCCTCTACCCAACACACTGGACTCTACCCCACAAACTGGACTCTACCACACACACTGGACACTACTCCACAAACTAGCCGCTAACCCACACACTGGACTTTACCCCCACAAACTGGACACTTCCCCACACACTGGACTCTACCCCACAAACTGTACTCTACCCCACAAACTGGTCTCTACCCCACACACTGGACTCTACCCCACAAACTGGCCTCTACCCCACACACTGGACTCTACCTCACAAACTGGCCTCTACCCCACACACTGGACTCTACCCCACACACTGGCCTCTACCCCACACACTGGACTCTACCCCACACACTGGACTCTACCCCACAAACTGGACTCTACCCCACAAACTGGCATCTACCCAACACACGGGACTCTACCCCACAAACTGGCCTCTACCCCACACACTGGACTCTACCCCACAAACTGGACTCTACCCCACACTCTGGACTTTACCCCACAAACTGGCCTCTACCCCACACAGTGGACTCTACCCCACACACTGGACTCTACCCCACACACTGGACTCTACCCCACACACTGGACTCTACCCCACAAACTGGACTCTACCCCACAAACTGGTCTCTACCCCACACACTGGACTCTACCCCACAAACTGGCCTCTACCCCACACACTGGACTCTACCTCACAAACTGGCCTCTACCCAACACACTGGACTCTACCCCACAAACTGGACTCTACCACACACACTGGACACTACTCCACAAACTAGCCGCTAACCCACACACTGGATTCTACCCCCACAAACTGGACACTTCCCCACACACTGGACTCTACCACACACACTGTACTCTACCCCACAAACTGGTCTCTACCCCACACACTGGACTCTACCCCACAAACTGGCCTCTACCCCACACACTGGACTCTACCTCACAAACTGGCCTCTACCCCACACACTGGACTCTACCCCACACACTGGACTCTACCCCACACACTAGACTCTACCCCACACACTGGACTCTACCCCACAAACTGGACTCTACCCCACAAACTGGCATCTACCCCACACACTGGACTCTACCCCACAAACTGGCCTCTACCCCACACACTGGACTCTACCCCACACACTGGACTCTACCCCACAAACTGGACTCTACCCCACAAACTGGCATCTACCCAACACACTGGACTCTACCCCACAAACTGGTCTCTACCCCACACAATGGACTCTACCCCACAAACTGGCCTCTACCCCACACACTGGACTCTACCTCACAAACTGGCCTCTACCCAACACACTGGACTCTACCCCACAAACTGGACTCTACCACACACACTGGACACTACTCCACAAACTAGCCGCTAACCCACACACTGGACTCTACCCCCACAAACTGGACACTTCCCCACACACTGGACTCTACCCCACAAACTGTACTCTACCCCAAAAACTGGTCTCTACCCCACACACTGGACTCTAACCCACAAACTGGCCTCTACCCCACACACTGGACTCTACCTCACAAACTGGCCTCTACCCCACACACTGGACTCTACCCCACACACTGGCCTCTACCCCACACACTGGACTCTACCCCACACACTGGACTCTACCCCACAAACTGGACTCTACCCCACAAACTGGCATCTACCCAACACACGGGACTCTACCCCACAAACTGGCCTCTACCCCACACACTGGACTCTACCCCACAAACTGGACTCTACCCCACACTCTGGACTTTACCCCACACACTGGACTCTACCTCACAAACTGGCCTCTACCCAACACACTGGACTCTACCCCACAAACTGGACTCTACCACACACACAGGACACTACTCCACAAACTAGCCGCTAACCCACACACTGGACTCTACCTCCACAAACTGGACACTTCCCCACACACTGGACTCTACCCCACAAACTGTACTCTACCCCACAAACTGGTCTCTACCCCACACACTGGACTCTACCCCACAAACTGGCCTCTACCCCACACACTGGACTCTACCTCACAAACTGATCTCTACCCCACACACTGGACTCTACCCCACACACTGGACTCTACCCCACACACTAGACTCTACCCCACACACTGGACTCTACCCCACAAACTGGACTCTACCCCACAAACTGGCATCTACCCCACACACTGGACTCTACCCCACAAACTGGCCTCTACCCCACACACTGGACTCTACCCCACACACTGGACTCTACCCCACAAACTGGACTCTACCCCACAAACTGGCATCTACCCAACACACTGGACTCTACCCCACAAACTGGACTCTACCCCACAAACTGGCATCTACCCAACACACGGGACTCTAACCCACAAACTGGCCTCTACCCCACACACTGGACTCTACCCCACAAACTGGACTCTACCCCACACTCTGGACTTTACCCCACAAACTGGACTCTACCCCACACTCTGGACTTTACCCCACAAACTGGCCTCTACCCCACACAGTGGACTCTACCCCACACACTGGACTCTACCCCACACACTGGACTCTACCCCACACACTGGACTCTACCCCACAAACTGGACTCTACCCCACAAACTGGTCTCTACCCCACACACTGGACTCTACCCCACAAACTGGCCTCTACCCCACACACTGGACTCTACCTCACAAACTGGCCTCTACCCAACAAACTGGACTCTACCCCACAAACTGGACTCTACCACACACACTGGACACTACTCCACAAACTAGCCGCTAACCCACACACTGGACTCTACCCCCACAAACTGGACACTTCCCCACACACTGGACTCTACCCCACAAACTGTACTCTACCCCACAAACTGGTCTCTACCCCACACACTGGACTCTACCCCACAAACTGGCCTCTACCCCACACACTGGACTCTACCTCACAAACTGGCCTCTACACCACACACTGGACTCTACCCCACACACTGGACTCTACCCCACACACTAGACTCTACCCCACACACTGGACTCTACCCCACAAACTGGACTCTACCCCACAAACTGGCATCTACCCCACACACTGGACTCTACCCCACAAACTAGCCTCTACCCCACACACTGGACTCTACCCCACACACTGGACTCTACCCCACAAACTGGACTCTACCCCACAAACTGGCATCTACCCAACACACGGGACTCTACCCCACAAACTGGCCTCTACCCCACACACTGGACTCTACCCCACAAACTGGACTCTACCCCACACTCTGGACTTTACCCTACAAACTGGCCTCTACCCCACACTCTGGACTTTACCCCACAAACTGGCCTCTACCCCACACAGTGGACTCTACCCCGCACACTGGACTCTACCCCACACACTGGACTCTACCCCACACACTGGACTCTACCCCACAAACTGGACTCTACCCCACAAACTGGTCTCTACCCCACACACTGGACTCTACCCCACAAACTGGCCTCTACCCCACACACTGGACTCTACCTCACAAACTGGCCTCTACCCAACACACTGGACTCTACCCCACAAACTGGACTCTACCACACACACTGGACACTACTCCACACACTGGACTCTACCCCACAAACTGGTCTCTACCCCACACACTGGACTCTACCCCACAAACTGGCCTCTACCCCACACACTGGACTCTACCTCACAAAATGGCCTCTACCCCACACACTGGACTCTACACCACACACTGGACTCTACCCCACACACTAGACTCTACCCCACACACTGGACTCTACCCCACAAACTGGACTCTACCCCACAAACTGGCATCTACCCCACACACTGGACTCTACCCCACAAACTGGCCTCTACCCCACACACTGGACTCTACCCCACACACTGGACTCTACCCCACAAACTGGACTCTACCCCACAAACTGGCATCTACCCAACACACTGGACTCTACCCCACAAACTGGACTCTACCCCACAAACTGGTCTCTACCCCACACAATGGACTCTACCCCACAAACTGGCCTCTACCCAACACACTGGACTCTACCCCACAAACTGGACTCTACCACACACACTGGACACTACTCCACAAACTAGCCGCTAACCCACACACTGGACTCTACCCCCACAAACTGGACACTTCCCCACACACTGGACTCTACCCCACAAACTGTACTCTACCCCGAAAACTGGTCTCTACCCCACACACTGGACTCTACCCCACAAACTGGCCTCTACCCCACACACTGGACTCTACCTCACAAACTGGCCTCTACCCCACACACTGGACTCTACCCCACACACTGGCCTCTACCCCACACACTGGACTCTACCCCACACACTGGACTCTACCCCACAAACTGGACTCTACCCCACAAACTGGCATCTACCCAACACACGGGACTCTACCCCACAAACTGGCCTCTACCCCACACACTGGACTCTACCCCACAAACTGGACTCTACCCCACACTCTGGACTTTACCCCACAAACTGGACTCTACCCCACACTCTGGACTTTACCCCACAAACTGGCCTCTACCCCACACAGTGGACTCTACCCCACACACTGGACTCTACCCCACAAACTGGACTCTACCCCACAAACTGGTCTCTACCCCACACACTGGACTCTACCCCACAAACTGGCATCTACCCCACACACTGGACTCTACCTCACAAACTGGCCTCTACCCAACACACTGGACTCTACCCCACAAACTGGACTCTACCACACACACAGGACACTACTCCACAAACTAGCCGCTAACCCACACACTGGACTCTACCCCCACAAACTGGACACTTCCCCACACACTGGACTCTACCCCACAAACTGTACTCTACCCCACAAACTGGTCTCTACCCCACACACTGGACTCTACCCCACAAACTGGACTCTACCCCACAAACTGGTCTCTACCACACACACTGGACACTACTCCACAAACTAGCCGCTAACCCACACACTGGACTCTACCCCCACAAACTGGACACTTCCCCACACACTGGACTCTACCCCACAAACTGGCCTCTACCCCACACACTGGACTCTACCTCACAAACTGGCCTCTACCCCACACACTGGACTCTACCCCACACACTGGACTCTACCCCACACACTAGACTCTACCCCACACACTGGACTCTACCCCACAAACTGGACTCTACCCCACAAACTGGCATCTACCCCACACACTGGACTCTACCCCACAAACTAGCCTCTACCCCACACACTGGACTCTACCCCACACACTGGACTCTACCCCACAAACTGGACTCTACCCCACAAACTGGCATCTACCCAACACACGGGACTCTACCCCACAAACTGGCCTCTACCCCACACACTGGACTCTACCCCACAAACTGGACTCTACCCCACACTCTGGACTTTACCCCACAAACTGGACTCTACCCCACACACTGGACTCTACCCCACACACTGGACTCTACCCCACACACTGGACTCTACCCCACAAACTGGACTCTACCCCACAAACTGGCATCTACCCAACACACGGGACTCTACCCCACAAACTGGCCTCTACCCCACACACTGGACTCTACCCCACAAACTGGACTCTACCCCACACTCTGGACTTTACCCCACAAACTGGACTCTACCCCACACTCTGGACTTTACCCCACAAACTGGTCTCTACCCCACACACTGGACTCTAACACACAAACTGGCCTCTACCACACACACTGGACTCTACCTCACAAACTGGCCTCTACCCCACACACTGGACTCTACCCCACAAACTGGACTCTACCACACACACTGGACACTACTCCACAAACTAGCCGCTAACCCACACACTGGACTCTACCCCCACAAACTGGACACTTCCCCACACACTGGACTCTACCCCACAAACTGGACCCTACCCCACACACTGGACACTACCCCACACACTGGACTCTACCCCACAAACTGGACTCTACCCCACAAACTGGCATCTACCCCACACAGTGGACTCTACCCCACAAACTGGCCTCTACCCCACACACTGGACTCTACCCCACACACTGGACTCTACCCCACAAACTGGACTCTACCCCACAAACTGGCATCTACCCAACACACGGGACTCTACCCCACAAACTGGCATCTACCCCACACACTGGACTCTACCCCACACTCTGGACTTTACCCCACAAACTGGCCTCTACCCCACACACTGGACTCTACCCCACACACTGGACTCTACCCCACACACTGGACTCTACCCCACACACTGGACTCTACCCCACAAACTGGACTCTACCCCACAAACTGGCATCTACCCAACACACGGGACTCTACCCCACAAACTGGCCTCTACCCCACACACTGGACTCTACCCCACAAACTGGACTCTACCCCACACTCTGGACTTTACCCCACAAACTGGCCTCTACCCCACACAGTGGACTCTACCCCACAAACTGGAATCTACCCCACACACAGGACTCTACCACACACACTGGACTCTACCCCACACACTGGACTCTACCCCACACACTAGACTCTAACTCACACACTGGACTCTACCCCACACACTGGACTCTACCCCACACCCTGGTCTCTACCTACACACTGGACTCTACCCCACACACTGGACTATACCCCAACACACTGGACTATACCCCAACACACTGGACTCTACCCCACACACTCGACTCTACCCCACACACTGGACTCTACCCCACACACTGGACTCTACCCCACACACTGGACTCTACCCCACAAACTGGACACTACCTCACACACTGGACTCTACCCCACAAACTGTACTCTATCCCACACACTGGACTCTACCCACACACTGGACTCTACCCCACACACTGGCCTCTACCCCACAAACTGGACTCTACCCCACACACTGGCCTCTACCCCACACACTGGCCTCTACCCCAGACACTGGACTCTACCCCACACACTGGCCTCTACCCCACACACTGGACTCTACCCCACACATTGGACTCTAACCCACACATTGGACTCTACCCCACACACTAGACTCTACCCCACACACTGGACTCTGCCCCACACACTGGACTCTACCCAACACACTGGACTATACCCTACATACTGGTCTCTACCTACACACTGGACTCTACCCCACACACTGGACTCTATCCCACACACTGGACTCTACCCCACACACTGGACTCTACCCCAACACACTGGACTCTACCCCACACACTGGACTCTACCCCACACGCTGGACTCTACCCCACACACTGGGCTCCACCCCACACACTGGACTGTACCCCACACACTGGACTCTACCCCACACATTGGACTCTACCCCACACACTGGACTCTACCCCACACACTAGACTCTACCCCACACACTGGACTCTACCCAACACACTGGACTATACCCTACATACTGGTCTCTACCTACACACTGGACTCTACCCCACACACTGGACTCTACCCCAACACACTGGACTCTACCCCACACACTGGACTCTACCCCACAAACTGGACTCTACCCCACACACTGGATTCTACCCCACACAATGCGGAGTTGGGCAAAAGAGTTCCTCTGTCTAGTGTCTCTGTTCTTTTGCCCATCTTAATATTTTATTTTCATTGGTCAGTCTGAGATATGGTTTTGTCTTTGCAACTCTGCCTAGAAGGCCAGCATCCCGGAGTCGCCTCTTCACTGTTGACGTCGAGACTGGTGTTTTGAAGGATACTATTTAATGAAGCTGCCAGTGTGAGGCGTCTGTTTCTCAAACTAGACACTCTAATGTACTTGTCCTCTTGCTCAGTTGTGCACCGAGGCCTTCCACTACTCTTCTATTCTGGTTAGAGCCAGTTGGCTCTGTTCTGTGAAGGGAGTAGTACACAGCGCTGTACGAGATCTTCAGTTTATAGGCAATTTCTCGCATGGAATAGAATTCAATTCTCAGAACAAGAATAGACTGACGAGTTTCAGAAGAAAGGTCTTGGTTTCTGGCCATTTTGAGCCTGTCATCGAACCCACAAATGCTGATGCTACAGATACTCAACTAGTCTAAAGAAGGCCAGTGTATTGCTTCTTTAATCAGAACAACAGTTTTCAGCTGTGCTAACATATTTGCAAACAGGTTTTCTAATGATCAATTAGCCTTTTAAATGATAAACTTGGATTAGCTAACACAACGTGCCATTGGAACACAGGAGTGATGGTTGCTGATAATGTAGATTTTCCATAGAAAATCTGCCGTTTCCAGCTACAATAGTCATTTACAACACTAACAATGTCTACACTGAATTTCAAATCAAATAAAATCTAATTTATTTGTCACATACACATGGTTAGCAGATGTTAATGCGAGTGTAGCGAAATGCTTGTGCATTTTATTTTAATCGACAAAAAAATGTGTCGTTATTCGTTACTCGTTATTGTTATTCGCTATTAATTTAGTATTTATTCCTTGTCAATATTTCTGTTTTTCTCTCTTTAAACTCTGCATTGTTGGAAAAGGACCCCTAAATCAGCATTTCACTGTTCGTTTACACCTGTTGTTTTACAAGGCATCTGACAAATACAATTTGATTTGATTTTACAGATGAGTTGGTTAATACGTTTCTTTTCTAGAATAATCTCATGCCGAAAAACGTCCAGCACTACTGCAATAACTTGAAAGATCTGCCGTAGGAATATAGTTGAATAGTTCTACGTTACATGATCTGCTTCTATCAGGTTACACGCTGGGTGGTGGAGGCGTTCTGCTAGTTACCATTCAATGGTTTCTATGGCGACACCCCCACACTGCTCTCAGAACTGGCAACGTGGGCTACAGGTGACGACATCAGTCCCACAAACACACACACACACACACAGTCCTCAAAACAGGCGCCGCTGCGTGGGCAAGGTGATGACATCAGTCTGAGTGCACTTTCTTTTAAACTACCCATTTATTGCTGACCCACTGGTTGGATCAACATTGTTTCCACGTCATTACAATTAAGTTACTTTGAACCAACATAGAATAGCGGTTGAATTGCCAGTGTGCCCAGTGAGGAGGCTCATTTTTTAAATATATATAGCTTCCATCACGCAACATCCTAGAGTTATCCTACTTCCTAGTCCACAAAACACTATAATCAATACTTCAGGAAAAAGTCTGTAAAAAACACCACAGTGAATATTACAGCAAAGTCTGCAAAAACACTTTGGTATTCACTGTAGTGAGTGAAGAGGAAAAGCAGCCAACAAGTGCTCAGCATATGTGGGAACTCCTTCAAAACTGTTGGAAAAGCATTCCATGTGAAGCTGGTTGAGAAAATGCCAAGAGTATGCAAATATGTTCTCAAAGCAAATGGTGGCTACTTTGGCAAATCTAAAATATATTTTGATTTGTTTAACACTATTTTTTTGTTACTACATGATTCCATATGTGTTATTTCATAGTTTTGATGTCTTCACTATTATTCTACAAAGCAGAAAGTAGGATAATTAAAGAAAAACCCTTGAATGAGTAGGTGTGTCCAAACTTTTGACTGGTATTGTGTGTGTGTGTATATACATATATATTATAATAACAATACTACAGTATTTATACCATAGTATCGTATGCTATAATATTTTTGGAGTGTTTACAGTCACCTTATTAGACATGGGGAAGATTGATGGGTGAAAAAGGAACACCCCCCCCACCCCCCACTACAACAGACCCCACTACAGTAGACCCCACTACAGCAGACCCCACTACAGTACACCCCACTACAACAGACCCCACTACAGTAGACCCCACTACAACAGACCCCCACCACAGTAGACCCCACTACAGTAGACCCCACTACAACAGACCCCACTACAGTAGACCCCACTACAGTAGACCTCACTACAGTAGACCTCACTACAGTAGACCTCACTACAACAGACCCCACTACAGTAGACCCACTACAGTAGACCCCACTACAGTAGACCCCACTACAGTAGACCCCACTACAATAGACCCCACCCACTACAGCAGACCCCACTACAGTAGACCCCACCCACTACAGCAGACCCCACTACAGTAGACCCCACTACAGTAGACCCACTACAGTAGACCCCACTACAGTAGACCCACTACAGTAGACCTCACTACAACAGACCCCACTACAACAGACCCCACTACAGCAGACCCCACTACAGTAGACCCACTACAGTAGACCCACTACAGTAGACCCCAATACAGTAGACTCCACTACAGTAGACCGCACTACAGTAGACCCCACTACAACAGACCCCACAACAGTAGACCCCACTACAACAGACCCCACTACAGTAGACCCCACTACAGTAGACCCCACCCACTACAGTAGACTCCATTACAATAGACCCCACTACAGTAGACCCCACTACAGCAGACCCCACTACAGTAGACCCCACTAGAAGCAGACCCCACTTCAGCAGACCCCACTACAGTAGACCCCACTAGAAGCAGACCCCACTTCAGCAGACCCCACTTAAGCAGACCCCACTACAGTAGACCCCACCCACTACAGTAGACTCCACTAGAATAGACCCCATTACAGTAGACCCCACTAGAGTAGACCCCACTAGAGTAGACCCCACTAGAGCAGACCCCACTACAGCAGACCCCACTACAGTAGACCCCACTAGAGTAGACCCCACAACAGTAGACCCCACTACAGCAGACCCCACTACAGTAGACCCCACTACAGTAGACCCCACTACAATAAACCCCACTACAGTAGACCCAACCCACTACAGTTAGACCCCACTAGAGGAGTCCCCACTACAGCAGACCCCACTACAGCAGACCCCACTACAGTAGACCCACTACAGTAGACCCACTACAGTAGAACTCACTACAACAGACCCCACTACAACAGACCCCACTACAGCAGACCCCACTACAGTAGACCCACTACAGTAGACCCACTACAGTAGACCCCAATACAGTAGACTTCACTACAGTAGACCCCACTACAACAGACCCCACAACAGTAGACCCCACTACAACAGACCCCACTACAGTAGACCCCACTACAGTAGACCCCACCCACTACAGTAGACTCCACTAGAATAGACCCCACTACAGTAGACTCCATTACAATAGACCCCACTACAGTAGACCCCACTACAGAAGACCCCACTACAGTAGACCTCACTAGAAGCAGACCCCACTACAGCAGACTCCACTACAGTAGACCCCACTACAGTAGACCCCAACCACTACAGCAGAACCCACTACAGTAGACCCCACTACAGCAGACCCCACCCACTACAGTATACCCCACCCACTACAGTTAGACCCCACTAGAGGAGACCACACTACAGCAGACCCCACTACAGTAGACCCCACTACAGTAGACCCCACTACAGCAGACCTCACTACAACAGACCCCACCCACTACAGTATACCCCACCCACTACAGTTAGACCCCACTAGAGGAGACCACACTACAGCAGACCCCACTACAGTAGACCCCACTACAGTAGACGCCACTACAGTAGACCCCACTACAGTTGGCTTCACTACAGCAGACCCCACTACAGTAGACCCCACCACAGTAGACCCCACTACAGCAGACCCCACTACAGTAGACCCCACTACAGTAGACCCCACTACAGTAGACCCCACTACAATAAACCCCACTACAGTAGACCCCACTACAGTAGACCCCACTACAGTAGACCTCACTACAGTAGACCCCACTACAGTAGACCCCACTACAGTAGACCTCACTACAGTAGACCCCACTACAGTAGACTCCAATACAGCAGACTCCACTATAGTAGACTCCACTATAGTAGACCCACCCACTACAACAGACCCCACCCACTACAGTAGACCCCACTAGAGGAGACTCCACTACAGTAGACCCCACTAGAGGAGACTCCACTACAGTAGACCCCACTACAGTAGACTCCACTACAGTAGACCCCAATACAGTAGACTCCACTACAACAGACCCCACTAGGGCAGACGCCACTACAGCAGACCCCACTACAGTAGACCCCACTACAACAGACCCCACTACAGTAGACCCCAGTACAACTGACCCCACTACAGTAGACCCCACCCACTACAGTAGACTCCACTAGAATAGACCCCACTAGAGTAGACCCCACTACAGCAGACCCCACTACAGTAGACCCCACTAGAAGCAGACCCCACTACAGCAGACCCCACTACAGTAGACCCCACTACAGTAGACCCCACTACAGTAGACCCCACTACAGCAGACCCCACTAGAGCAGACCCCACTAGAGCAGAACCCACTAAAAGCAGACCCCACTACATCAGACTCCACTACAGTAGACCCCACTACAGTAGACCCCAACCACTACAGTAGACCCCACTACAGTAGACCCCACCCACGACAGTAGACCCCACCCACTACAGTAGACCCCACTACAGTAGACCCCACTACAGTAGACCCCACTACAGCAGACCCCACTACAGCAGACCCCACTACAGCAGACCCCACTACAGTAGACCCCACTACAGTAGACCCCATTACAGCAGAGTAAACATAAACAAAGTAAACGAGATTGGACATATCCAGAACACTCAGCCTCGTTGCCGTGGCGAGCATTGTGTTGATGCAGGGGCCCTGACTGGCTTTCCCTTGGGCAGGAGAAGGGAGGGAAAAAAAACGCAATAAATAACAGTCGCAACAACAATCCCTTCATGCACTATCTTTGACCAGGGCCTATAGGGTAGTGTACTAGGGAATAGGGTGCCATTTGGGATGCACAGACAGTGTTAGATTGAGTTGCTGACTACCTCTATAAGTCAACCCGGGATCTCAAACCACCCCACTAGCCCCGAGCACTTAGTCCACAGTAAAACAGTGATTCTGACCAGTCTGTTCAGAAGGGAAGATTAGCCAGAACAAATTACGCTTGTAAAATTAATTCCCCAAATTCCCTTTTCCAGAATTCTTGTTCGGTGAATTCCAGGTTGTCCTTTTTCCCCTCACAATTCCGGGGAATCTTCCAACCTAGAATTCTGAAAAACCTGGGAATTTGGGGAAAGTTCCCGTAATTGTGCAACCCTCTTTAAAATTAAAAGTACAGTTTTTCAACAGTACACACTTTAGGGGTTGCCTCAGACTATTTAACTAGTTAGCTAATCATTTGACTAGTTAAACCAGGTGGAACCAGATGTGTTTGTGCGGGGCTACAAAGACAAATATTTACTGTTTAGGGGGTAGGCAACCATTTCTCTAAAGGACCAGCATTCTACAAGATTGGATGGGGGGAGAGCATTCTACAAGATTGGATGGGGGGAGAGCATTCTACAAGATTGAATGGGGGGAGAGCATTCTACAAGATTGGATGGGGGGAGAGCATTTCACAAGATTGAATGGGGGGAAGAAAGGTTGTCACACCTCCTCTTACTGCCAACAGAAGCGTGTGCACACACACACACACACACACACACACACACACACACACACACACACACACACACACACACACACACACACACACACACACACTGACAGGGCCTTTGGCAGGGTTGTGTGGATGAGAGTTTACCACTCACAGCCACCAGAAACAACTTGACAAGACGGGCTCTGTTACCGGTTGAGACACTAACCTCTAACCTCTAACCTCTAACCTCTAAGCCTTAACATATAACCACTAAACTCTAACCTATAACCACTAACCACTAACCACTAACCTATAACCACTAACCTCTAACCACTAACCTATAACCACTAACCTCTAACCTCTAACATATAACCAATAACCACTAACCTCTAACCACTAACCTATAACCACTAACCTATAACCTATAACCACTAACCACTAACCACTAACCTATAACCACTAACCTCTAACCTATAACCTATAACCACTAACCACTAACCTATAACCTATAACCTCTAACCACTAACCACTAACCTACAAACACTAACCTCTAACCCCTAACCTATAACCACTAACCACTAACCTATAACCTATAACCTCTAACCACTAACCACTAACCTATAACCACTAACCTATAACCACTAACCTATAACCACTAACCTATAACGTATAACCACTAACCACTAACCTATAACCTCTAACCTATAACCACTAACCACTAACCTATAACCACTAACCTCTAACCACTAACCTATAACCACTAACCTCTAACCTATAACCACTAACCACTAACCTATAACCACTAACCTCTAACCACTAACCTATAACCACTAACCTCTAACCTATAACCACTAACCACTAACCTATAACCACTAACCTCTAACCTATAACCACTAACCACTAACCTCTAACCACTAACCTCTAACCTATAACCACTAACCACTAACCTATAACCACTAACCTCTAACCACTAACCTATAACCACTAACCTCTAACCTATAACCTCTAACCACTAACCTATAACCACTAACCTCTAACCTCTAACCTATAACCACTAACCACTAACCTATAACCACTAACCTATAACCACTAACCTCTAACCTATAACCACTAACCACTAACCTATAACCACTAACCTCTAACCTATAACCTATAACCACTAACCACTAACCTATAACCACTAACCTCTAACCTCTAACCTCTAACCTCTAACATATAACCTATAACCACTAACCTCTAACCTCTAACCTATAACCACTAACCACTAACCTCTAAACTCTAACCTATAACCACTAACCACTAACCTATAACATCTAACCTCTAACCTATAACCTCTAACATGTAACCTATAACCACTAACCTATAACCTCTAACCTCTAACCTCTAACCTATAACCACTAACCTATAACCTATAATATCTAACCTATAACATATAACATATAACCTCTAACCTATAACCTCTAACCTCTAACCTATAACCTCTGACCTACAACCTCTAACCACTAACCTATAACCTATAACCTCTGACCTACAACCTCTAACCACTAACCACTAACATATAACCTCTAACCTATAACCTCTCCTGCAAGATATTATGTCACAAGACTTTCACACATCTCTCACGAATGTGTTTTTATTCAACACTCATTGTAAAAGATTCCAAACCGCCGAGACTTCTGTAGCAGCATGTCTGAATGTGTGTAGGTCTTTTACCAGCCTCGTTTGAACCATCTTGATCTCGCGAGCTCTCATTCGGTTTGTAGCAAATGTGAGCTCGTTAAGATCAAGATGGTTTTTGTACGATTAGTTTACACAGCTTTAATGAATGTGTGTCAGGCCTGCTGCCACCCGCAGCCCTCAACCCTCCAAACTGTGTGTGTGTGTGTGTGTGTGTGTGTGTGTGTGTGGGGGGGGGTGTGTGTGTGTGTGTCTGGGTCTGGGTGTCATTTTCTCCCATATCAGTCCATGCGCGCGCGCGCACACACACACACACACACACACAGAGACCAGCAGGTAGCAGGTAACCTTTGAGATTAATTGACTATGCTTTTCATCACGATTCCCTCCTCCTCCTTCTAGTCCTCGTGTGTGTGTGTGTGTGTGTGTGTGTGTGTGTGTGTGTGTGTGTGTGTGTGTGTGTGTGTGTGTGTGTGTCTCTGTGTCTGTATGCTTCTGTTTGTGTGTGTGTGTGTGTGTGTGTGTGTGTGTGTGTGTGTGTGTGTGTGTCTCTGTGTCTGTATGCTTCTGTTTGTGTGTACCCCACCTCTCCCAGTGGTCCCCAGGTGAACGTAGCCAATTACAGGAAAAACCTTCATGGCGACTCCATGGCATTATCCAGGCACGAAGAGAGGCTAGTCATCACTACACATAATGGGCCTCAGGGCTGAAACTGGTCCTGATAGAGCCAACATGGAACCAGATGGGCTAAACATGCAATGTGTCAAGTAATTATATTTGTGTTTTCTCATTACTTGGTTGGGTCTAATTCGGTTTGCTGTCCTGCTGCTCTGTGGGGTCTGTTTGTGTTTGTGAACAGAGCCCCAGGACCAGCTTGCTTAGGGGACTCTTCTCCAGGTTCATCTCTCTGTAGGTGATGGCTTTGTTATGGCAGGTTTGGGAATCGCTTCCTTTTAGGTGGTTGTAGAATTTAAGAGCTGTTTTATGGATTTTGATCATCAGCGAGTATCGGCCCAATTCTGCTCTGCATGCATTATTTGGTGTTTTGCTTTGTACACAGAGGATATTTTTGCAGAATTCTGCATGCAGAGTCTCAATTTGGTGTTTGTCACATTTCGGGAATTATTGGTTGGTTAATAACGGACCCCAGACCTCACAACCATAAAGGGAAATGGATTCTAGAACTGATTTAGTTTTATTCTCATCTTTGTAGAAGTTACCTGTGGTGCTGATGTTTAGGGCGAGGTGGTGTCTAGGTGGAACTTGTATTTGTAGTCATGGCAACTGGACCTGTTTTGGAACCATTCTTTTGGTCTTACTGAGATTTACTGTCAAGGCCCAGGTCTGCCAGGGCCCAGGTCTGCCAGGGCCCAGGTCTGTCAGGGCCCAGGTCTGTCAGGGCCCAGGTCTGCCAGGGCCCAGGTCTGTCAGGGCCCAGGTCTGCCAGGGCCCAGGTCTGCCAGGGCCCAGGTCTGTCAGGGTCCAGGTCTGTCAGGTCCCAGGTCTGTCAGAGCCCAGGTCTGTCAGGGCCCAGGTCTGTCAGGGCCCAGGTCTGTCAGGGCCCAGGTCTGTCAGGGCCCAGGTCTGGCTGAATCTGTGCAGAAGATCTTGGTGCTGCTGTAGGCCCTCCTTGGTTGGTGACAGGAGCACCAGATCACCAGTAAACAGTAAACATTTGACTTCAGATTCTACTAGGGTAAAGCAGGGTGCTGCAGACCTCTAGTTCCCTTGTCATTTCATTGATACATATGTTGAAGGGGGTGGGGCAGCATCCCTGTCTCACCCAACAGCTCTTTGGAAAGAAATGTGTGTGTTTATGGACAATTTTAACCACACACTTGTTGATTGTGTACATAGATCTTATAATGTCATGTTTTTCCCCTAACACCACTTTCCATCAATTTGTATAGCAGACCCTCACTGCACATTGAGTCAAAAGCTTATTTTTTTATCAACAAAGCATGAGAAGACTTTGCCTGTTTTTTGGTTTGTATGTCAATTAGGTTATGCAGGGTGAATACGTGGTCTGTCGTATGGTAATTTGGTAAAACGACGGTTTGAGATATGCTCAGTATATTGTTTTAACTGAGGAAATGTACGAGTCTGCTGTTAATATCCCATGGTAGTTATTGTGGTCAAATTTGTCTCCACTTTTGTGGATTGGGGTGATCAGTCCTTGGTTCCAAATATTGCGGAAGATGCCAGGATGATGTTAAAAAGTTTAAAGTATAGTTAATTGGAATTTTTGGTCTGTATATTTTATCATTTCATTTAGAACACCGTCAATACCACAGGCCTTTTTGGGAGGAGGGTTTGTATTTGCTGCTGTAGTTCATTCACTGTAATTGGAGAATCCAGTGGGTTCTGGAATCTAATGTTTTTATTCGATCATGTATATGTTTTTGCTGTTTGTTCTTTGTTATAGGGACAAAAAGATTGGAGAAGTGGTTTATCCATACATCTCCGTTTTGGAAACTCTTTGTGAAGTGGTTAAATTCTTTCTCTCTCTCTCTGCCTATCACCACTAGCTTTTTGATCTTCTAAATAGCAAGCCAATTGGAGGAGATGCCTTCTCCTAATAGAGTCACCTCTAAGACACAATACAGGCTAAACCTCACGGCTCCAATCCTCTGCACACTGTATATCCTCTACTATCAGGCTTTTTCTTCCTTTTATGAATTTCAAACAACCGTCTCAATTCTCTCTTCCTCTGCCAATCTCTGGCTGACAACCCACCTTCTGCCCCTAAAACCTCACAGTACTTCCCGGAAGGCCCGGCCCACCTTCTGCCCCTAACACCTCCCAGTACTTCCCGGAAGGCCCGGCCCACCTTCTGCCCCTAACACCTCCCAGTACTTCCCGGAAGGCCCGGCCCATCTTCTGCCCCTAACACCTCCCAGTACTTCCCGGAAGGCCCGGCCCACCTTCTGCCCCTAACACCTCCCAGTACTTCCCGGAAGGCCCGGCCCACCTTCTGCCCCTAACACCTCCCAGTACTTCCCGGAAGGCCAGGCCCACCTTCTGCCCCTAACACCTCCCAGTACTTCCCGGAAGGCCCGGCCCACCTTCTGCCCCTAACACCTCCCAGTACTTCCGTGAAAGGACCGGCCCACCTTCTGCCCCTAACACCTCCCAGTACTTCCTGAAGGCCCGGCCCACCTTCTGCCCCTAAAACCTCCCAGTACTTCCCGGAAGGCCCGGCCCACCTTCTGCCCCTAAACTCTCCCAGAACTTCCCGGAAGGCCCGGCCCATCTTCTGCCCCTAACACCTCCCAATAAAGTCAGGTTCTTAGAACCTTCTCAGAACATGGGACGCTGTTAAGGTGCACATTAGTGGAATAATAGTCATAATGATAGTCAAAAGTTACATCTGAGGTAGAAATTATAATTATAGAAAGGTGAAGAAGAAAAATAAAATGTCTGAAGTTTTAAGCATGAATATGATATTTTACTTAAAACCTCAAGGATTCAGTTTTCGCCTAAAATTACATACCCACATCTAACTGCCTGTAACTCAGGCCCTGAAGCAAGGATATTGATATTCTTGGTACCATTTGAAAGGAAACACTTTGAAGTTAGTGGACATTTGAAATTAATGTAAAGAGTATAACACAGTGGATCTGGTAAAAGATAATACCAAGAAAAAACCAACCGTTCTTTTGTATTTTTTTGTACCATCATCATTGAAATTCAAGAGAAAGGCCATCATGTTTTAGTCCAGCCCGGCTGCAATTTAGATGTTGGCCACTAGATGGCAGCTGTGTATCTGCAAAGGTTTAGACTGATCAAATGAACCATTGCATTTCTGTTCAAAATATATTAAGACTGCCCAAATATGTCTAATTTGTTTATTAATACATTTTCATGTTCAAAACTGTGCACTCTCCTCAAACAATAGCATGGTATTATTTCACTGTAACAGCTACTGTAAATTAGACAGTGCAGTTTGATAAACTGGGGCGGCCATTAGCCTAGTGGTTAGAGCATTGACCTAGTAACCGAAAGATTGCAAGATCAAGTCCCAGAGCTGACACGGTAAAAATCTGTCATTCTGCCCCTGAACAAAAATATATTCATATGATAAGATATTCAAAACCTTGCAGAGAGCCTATCCAACAGAAAAACATAAACTTTTGGAAGTAATATTTTAAAATAACTTAAATAACTATTGACACAAAATGGAAGGAATGTTGGAACACGACAGGTAATGAAAATGTACGCTTAATTATAAATGAATGTATAAAATGTTTTACAAGTATTAAGTGTAAAATGAACAATGACTCAATAATCCATGCCTTATGGGAATGCTACATAGTCCAAAAGTTATGGGCAGAGTTAGGAATTTGGCTGTCAGAATTATTACAACGTAAATATATTTTAGATCTGTCTGCATATCTCAAAACATGTCGTATGAAGGGGGGCAGCGACCTACCAGATGGTTTGGAAGATACTGTTCTAGTCAATTATCTTGGAAAAAAAACGAACATTTAAAAACTGTCTATCAATCCGCCATTGTTAAGACAATGGAAAACCCAGATGATTCATTATCTAAATATTGAAAGAGCGCGGGCAACAGAGGAACAGGAGTGATGTTGTTGTTGATTGTGTCTCTGAGATAGGGGGTGGGAACAGGTGGGTCTGGGCAGGATGTTGTTGTTGATTGTGTCTCTGAGATAGGGGGTGAGAACAGGTGGGTCTGGGCAGGGTGTTGTTGTTGTTGATTGTGTCTCTGAGATAGGGGGTGGGAACAGGTGGGTCTGGGCAGGGTGTTGTTGATTGTGTCTCTGAGATAGGGGGTGGGAACAGGTGGGTCTGGGCAGGGTGTTGTTGTTGATTGTGTCTCTGAGATAGGGGGTGGGAACAGGTGGGTCTGGGCAGGATGTTGTTGTTGATTGTGTCTCTGAGATAGGGGGTGAGAACAGGTGGGTCTGGGCAGGGTGTTGTTGTTGATTGTGTCTCTGAGATAGGGGGTGGGAACAGGTGGGTCTGGGCAGGAGTGATGTTGTTGATTGTGTCTCTGAGATAGGGGGTGGGAACAGGTGGGTCTGGGCAGGGTGTTGTTGATTGTGTCTCTGAGATAGGGGGTGGGAACAGGTGGGTCTGGGCAGGATGTTGTTGTTGATTGTGTCTCTGAGATAGGGGGTGAGAACAGGTGGGTCTGGGCAGGGTGTTGTTGTTGTTGATTGTGTCTCTGAGATAGGGGGTGGGAACAGGTGGGTCTGGGCAGGGTGTTGTTGATTGTGTCTCTGAGATAGGGGGTGGGAACAGGTGGGTCTGGGCAGGGTGTTGTTGTTGATTGTGTCTCTGAGATAGGGGGTGGGAACAGGTGGGTCTGGGCAGGATGTTGTTGTTGATTGTGTCTCTGAGATAGGGGGTGAGAACAGGTGGGTCTGGGCAGGGTGTTGTTGTTGATTGTGTCTCTGAGATAGGGGGTGGGAACAGGTGGGTCTGGGCAGGAGTGATGTTGTTGATTGTGTCTCTGAGATAGGGGGTGGGAACAGGTGGGTCTGGGCAGGGTGTTGTTGATTGTGTCTCTGAGATAGGGGGTGGGAACAGGTGGGTCTGGGCAGGGTGATGTTGTTGATTGTGTCTCCGAGATAGGGGGTGGGAACAGGTGGGTCTGGGTAGGGTGTTGTTGATTGTGTCTCTGAGATAGGGGGTGGGAACAGGTGGGTCTGGGCAGGGTGTTGTTGTTGTTGATTGTGTCTCTGAGATAGGGGGTGGGAACAGGTGGGTCTGGGCAGGATGTTGTTGTTGATTGTGTCTCTGAGATAGCGGGTGGGAACAGGTGGGTCTGGGCAGGGTGTTGTTGTTGTTGATTGTGTCTCTGAGATAGGGGGTGGGAACAGGTGGGTCTAGGTAGGAGTGGTGTTGTTGTTGATTGTGTCTCTGAGATAGGGGGTGAGAACAGGTGGGTCTGGGTAGGAGTGATGTTGTGGATGTTTGTGTGCATCCCGAGTGATGCAGCAGTCTAAGACATTGCCTCTCAGTGCAAAAGGCATCACTACAGTCCCAGTTTCGATTCCAGACTGTACCACATCCGGCTGTGATTGGGAGACCCATAGGGCGGTGCACAATTGGCCCAGCATCTTCTGGGTTTGTCCGGGTGGTAGGCCGTCATAAGAATTTGTTCTTAACTGACTTGCCGAGTTAAATAAAGGTTAACTTCAGTTATATTGTCTTTTGTATGTTTAAGTGTTGTATTGCTAAAAGAAGAAACCATGTCTTTCTGTGGGAATTTCAGTACTTCGGCATAATGTGTTCTACTCAGGTTTCCTCATTTTTCTATTTAAATAATTTTCTCAGAACATTAAGAAAACATTCCATAAAAAACATAAGCAACATTCTAAGAATGTTATTTAAAAAATATACAGTATACATTCTGTTCTTAGCATAAAAAAAAACTCTCTGTCAAAGGCCCTCTGATTGGCCAAACCTGATCGTAATGAGTGCTTGCTTCCTTTAAAACGAGGTCTGTTTGAATAGGCTATAATGAACAGCTTTGAAAGCGTAAAAAAAAAAAAAACATGTCATGCCAGCTCCATCCAGGTGTTGCAGTGAACTAATTCCATGGATAGAGAACAGAAAATAATAGGTTTGAACCTCACTGACGCTGTTCACAATAATAAATACATGTTTGCATCATTAATGCCTAATCAAATTCATTTCCATGTGTCCTATCTGTGCTTGGAGTTCAAAACAGTTAAGCTCCTACTAGGTGTTATTAAAAGCTTTATTGAAACATCTTCTCATAACATTATTTAATTACCTTCAAATAACCTAGAATTTCTGTACTCAGAACATTAATACAAACCTCCCAGGAAAACATTCAGGGAACCATAGTAAAACGTTCTCAGAACCTCCCTGGAACCATAATAAAACGTTCTCAGAACCTCCCTGGAACCATAGTAAAACGTTCTCAGAACCTCACCGGAACCATCATAAAACGTTCTCAGAACCTCCCTGGAACCGTAATAAAACGTTCTCAGAACCTCCCTGGAACCATAATAAAATGTTCTCAGAACCTCCATGCAACCTACACATTTACATTCACAGAACATGTGAAATTATCACATCCATTCTCAGAATGTTTATTAACATTCCGTTTTACCGGTCAGGAAACTTATGGCTTTGTTCCCAGAACCAATTGGAAACCAAAAAAAGTACCTTCCCACAACTTCCAAGGAACCAAATGTGCTAGCTGGGATGTAGTTCTCCCTGCACGAGAGAAACAAAACACACACACACACACACACAGATATATATATTTTCCCTAAAACATGTTTACTGTGGGTGTATGTAGTTCAGTCTTCTGTGATGTATATAAAGTGTAATATTGAACAATTGTAACTCTACATATGACATGGTACTGGTGTCTTTCAGCCCATAACCATATGTGTGAAGTGTATACTTTTGTTTCAAAGTAGATTTGTTGAAGACTACCAAGAAACACTCTGTGTGACCCTGATTTAGCCCACTGCAGTACAAGGTTAACACACAGCCAATCCTCACTGTTTTTTTTCTCTCTCTGTCTCTTTCTTCCAGTCCACTGGCTCAAAAGGCCCTATGGCTAAACCTGTTCTCGCTCTCCTCACTCCAGCATCAACAAGACAGTCTGCTACCTACTGCCTTGCTCTCCTCACTCCAGCATCAACAAGACAGTCTGGTGCCTACTGTCTCGCTCTCCTCACTCCAGCATCAACAAGACAGTCTGCTGCCTACTGCCTCGCTCTCCTCACTCCAGCATCAACAAGACAGTCTGCTATCTACTGCCTCGCTCTCCTCACTCCAGCATCAACAAGACAGTCTGCTATCTACTGCCTCGTTCTCCTCACTCCAGCATCAACAAGACAGTTCCCTCTACTCACTCCCTCTTTGGTAAAAGACAAACAAACTATGAAATGCTACTCAGTCTACCTACAACCTCTCACTCTCTGAGGTAGAGATAAACGATCATATGCCACACAGACAGTTTATAGGTCCTCAGAGCATTTGTTACAGTGCTGAGTGAATTCCCTGCCCTTTTAAGCTACGAGAGCTTTGTGAAATTACTTTTTAATGAAGTTCTCTAAAGGGAATAGGTCAATCTGTTTCTTAAAGCTCCAGAGATGAACTGAACGCTGCGGTGTTGTGTTTTTTATATCTAGGAGCTTTAGGGAATCCTAAACAGACAGTGACGTTAAAAAAGGATGGTGAGACATTTATAAAAAAAAATACACTTCTCATCAAACAGAGATCTCCTCAGCTAGGGTATAAACATGGACCGTGATTATCCTCTTCAACAAAATGCTGAATCTCCTCAGCTAGGGTATAAACATGGACCGTGATTATCCTCTTCAACAAAATGCTGAATCTCCTCAGCTAGGGTATAATCATGGACCGTGATTATCCTCTTCAACAAAATGCTGAATCTCCTCAGCTAGGGTATAAACATGGACAGTGATTATCCTCTTCAACAAAATGCTGAATCTCCTCAGCTAGGGTATAAACATGGACAGTGATTATCCTCTTCAACAAAATGCTGAATCTCCCCAGTTAGGGTATAAACATGGACCGTGATTATCCTCTTCAACAAAATGCTGAATCTCCTCAGTTAGGGTATAAACATGGACAGTGATTATCCTCTTCAACAAAATGCTGAATCTCCCCAGTTAGGGTATAAACATGGACCGTGATTATCCTCTTCAACAAAATGCTGAATCTCCCCAGTTAGTGTATAAACATGGACCGTGATTATCCTCTTCAACAAAATGCTGAATCTCCTCAGCTAGGGTATAAACATGGACAGTGATTATCCTCTTCAACAAAATGCTGAATCTCCTTAGCTAGGGTATAAACATGGACAGTGATTATCCTCTTCAACAAAATGCTGAATCTCCTCAGCTAGGGTAGAAACATGGACAGTGATTATCCTCTTCAACAAAATGCTGAATCTCCTCAGTCAGGGTATAAACATGACCGTGATTATCCTCTTCAACAAAATGCTGAATCTCCTCAGTTAGGGTATAAACATGGACTGTGATTATCCTCTTCAACAAAATGCTGAATCTCCTCAGTTAGGGTATAAACATGGATCGTGATTATCCTCTTCAACAAAATGCTGAATCTCCTCAGTTAGGGTATAAACATGGACAGTGATTATCCTCTTCAACAAAATGCTGAATCTCCTCAGCTAGGGTATAAACATGGACAGTGATTATCCTCTTCAACAAAATGCTGAATCTCCCCAGTTAGGGTATAAACATGGACCGTGATTATCCTCTTCAACAAAATGCTGAATCTCCTCAGCTACTGTATAAACATGGACTGTGATTATCCTCTTCAACAAAATGCTGAATCTCCTCAGCTAGGGTATAAACATGGACAGTGATTATCCTCTTCAACAAAATGCTGAATCTCCTCAGCTACTGTATAAACATGGACAGTGATTATCCTCTTCAACAAAATGCTGAATCTCCTCAGCTAGGGTATAAACATGGACAGTGATTATCCTCTTCAACAAAATGCTGAATCTCCTCAGCTACTGTATAAACATGGACTGTGATTATCCTCTTCAACAAAATGCTGAATCTCCTCAGTTAGGGTATAAACATGGACAGTGATTATCCTCTTCAACAAAATGCTGAATCTCCTCAGCTAGTGTATAAACATGGACAGTGATTATCCTCTTCAACAAAATGCTGAATCTCCTCAGCCAGGGTATAAACATGGACTGTGATTATCCTCTCCAACAAAATGCTGAATCTCCTCAGTTAGGGTGTAAACATGGACAGTGATTATCCTCTTCAACAAAATGCTGAACATAGGGTATAAACATGGAGTGATTATCCTCTTCAACAAAATTATCCTCATGACTGTGATTATCCTCTTCAACAAAATGCTGAATCTCCTCAGTTAGGGTATAAACATGGACAACAAAATGCTGAATCTCCTCAGTTAGGGTATAAACATGGACAGTGATTATCCTCTTCAACAAAATGCTGAATCTCCTCAGCTAGGGTATAACATGGACAGTGATTATCCTCTTCAACAAAATGCTGAATCTCCTCAGCTAGGGTATAAACATGGACAGTGATTATCCTCTTCAACAAAATGCTGAATCTCCCCAGTTAGGGTATAAACATGGACCGTGATTATCCTCTTCAACAAAATGCTGAATCTCCTCAGCTAGGGTATAACTGCCAGAGGGGGCGGAGTTGCAATCTACTGCAGAGATAGCCTGCAGAGAGTTTTATCTTACTATCCAGGTCTGTGCCCAAACAATTTGAGCTTCTACATTTAAAAATCCACCTTTCCAGAAACAAGTCTCTCACCGCTACCGCTTGCTATAGACCACCTTCCACTCCCACTGTGCCCCGAACACCATATGTGAATTGATTGACCCCATCTATCTTCGGAGCTTGTGCTGCTAAGTGACCTAAACTGGGACATGATTAACACCCCGGCCGTCCTACAATCTAAGTTAGAGCTAGATGCCCTCAATCTCACACAAATTATCAGTGAACCTACCAGGTAACACCCCAAATCCGTAAACACGGGCACCCTCATAGATATCATCCTAACCAACCTACCCTCCAAATACACCTCTGCTGTCTTCAACCAGTATCTCAGCAATCACTGCCTCATTGCCTGTGTCTGTAATGGGTCTGCTGTCAAACGACCACCGCTCATCACTGTCAAACGCTCCATAAAACACTTCAGCCAGCAGGCCTTTCAAATTGACCTGGCCCGGGTATCCTGGAAGGATATTGACCTCATTCCGTCAGTAGAGGATGCCTGGTTATTCTTGGAAAGCTGCCACGGTCATCCCCCTCTTCAAAGGGGGTGACGCTCTAGACCCAAACTGCAACAGACCTATATCTAATCTACCCTGTTTTGCTGGAGGTCTCAAACAGATCACCAAACATTTTGAATCCCACGGTACCTTCTCTGCTATGCAATCTGGTTTCCGAGCTGGTCATGGGTGCACCTCAGCCACGCTCAAGGTCCTAAACAATATCATAACCGCCATCGATAAGAGACAATACTGTGCGGCCGTATTCATTGATCTGGCCAAGGCTTTCAACTCTGTCAATCACAACATTCTTATCAGCAGACTCAATAGCCTTGGTTTCACAAATGACTGCCTGGCCTGGTTTACCAACTTCTTCTCAGACAGAGTTCAGTGTGTCAAATCGGAGGGCCTGTTGTCCGGACCTCTGGCAGTCTCTATGGGGGTGCCACAGGGTTCAATTCTTGGGCCGACTCTTTTCTCTGTATACATCAATGATGTTGCTCTTCCTGCTGGTGAGTCTCTGATCCACATTTACGCAGACAACACCATTCTGTATACTTCTGGCCCTTCTTTGAACACTGTGTTAACTAACCTCCAGGCGAGCTTCAATGCCCTACAACTCTCCTTCCGTGGCCTCCAAAATTCTCTTCAATGCAAGTAAAACTAAATGCATGCTCTTCAACCGACCGCTGCCCGCACCTGCCCGCCAGTCCAGCATCACTACTCTGGACGGTTCTGACCTAGAATATGTGGACAACTACAAATACAGTGAGGGAAACAAGTATTTTATCCAGTGCTGATTTTGTTAGTTTGACAAAGAAATGATCCGTCTATAATTTTAATGGTAGGTTTATTTGAACAGTGAGAGGCAGAATAACAACAAAAGAAATCCAGAAAAACGCATGTCTAAAATGTTATAAATTGATAGACCAGCTCTACTTGCACTTTCATCTGCATATTCATCTGCACATTCATCTTCTGCACATCTATCACCCCAGTGTTTAATTGCTAAATTGTAAATTATTTCGCTACTATGGCCTATTTATTTCCTTACCTCCCTGATCTTACCTCATTTGCACTCACTGTATATAGACTTTTTCTATTGTATTATTGACTGTATGTTTGTTTTATTCAATGTGTAACTCTGTGTTTTTGTTTGTGTCGCACTGCGTTGCTTTATCTTGGCCAGGTCGCAATTGTAAATGAGAACTTGTTCTCATCTGGCCTACCTGGTTAAATAAAGGTGGAAAAAAATAAAACACAGGGATGGTGCCAGGTTTCGTCCAGACGTGACGCTTGGTTTTCAGGCCAAAGAGGTCAATCTTGGTTTCATCAGACCAGATAATCTTGTTTCTCATGGTCTGAGGGTTTTTAGTGCCTTTTGGCAAACTGCAAGTGGACTCACATTTGCCATTTACCTAGGAGTGGCTTCTGTCTGGCCACTCTTGGTGGAATGCTGCAGAGATGGTTGTCCTTCTGGAAGGTTCTCCCATCTCCACAGTGGAACTCTGGAGCTCTGTCCGTGTGACCATCAGGTTCTTGGTCACCTCTCTGACCGAGGCCCTTCTCCCCCGATTGCTCAGTTTGGCAGCCGGATCTAGGAAGAGTGTTGGTGTTTCCAAATTAATAAACATTTAAGAATGATGGAGGCCACTGTGTTCTTGGTGACCTTCAATGTGGCAGAAATGTTTTGGTCCCCTTCCCCAGATCTGTACCTTGTCACAATCCTGTCTCGGAGCTCTACTGACAATTCCTTTGACCTCATGGCTTGGTTTTTTGCTCTGACATGCACTGTCAACTGTGAGACCTTTTATAGACAGGTGTATGTGACTTTCCAAATCATGTCCAATCAATTGAATTTACCACAGGTGGACTCCAATCAAGTTGTAGAAACATCCCAAGGAGTTTCAATGAATATTTATGTAAATAAGGTGTTCTTTATTTAATTTTTCATAAATTAGCACAAATGTCTAATGTCCTGTTTTCGCTTTGTTATTATGGTGTATTATGTGTAGATTGATGAGGGAAAAATAAACTAAAAATAAACTATTTTAATCCATTTTAGAATAAGGCTGTAACGTAACAAAATGTGGATAAAGTCAAGCGGTCTGAATACTTTACGAATGTAAATGCACTGTATGTGTGTATATATTTATATTTCCTAAACAAAAATATAAACGCAACATGCAACAATTTAAACTATTTCAGTGAGTTACACTTCATATAAGGAAATCAGTCAATTAAAATACATTCATTACTTCCCAATCTTTGGATTTCATATAACTGGGCAGGGGAGCATCCATGAGGGTATAGGCCCACCCACTGGGGAGCCAGGCCCGGCCAATCAGAATGAGTTATTCACCACAAAAAGGCTTTTGTTACAGACAGAAATACTCCTCAGTTTCATCAACTGTCTGGGTGGCTGGTCTCAGGTGAAGAATCCGGATGTTTATGTCCGTGGTTAGCGTTAACTTTAATGTGTTACAGAGTTAATGTTTAAGTTAATTCATTGAGCTGTATCTAAAGATATTTCTTTACAGTTATTTACATATGTAATTGTATTGGTTAGTATTGAATTACGCTTTTGACTGCAAGTTCCAGAATGCCTTGCGACGGGAAGTAGAGAGATAACGCGCCAGTTATGTGCAGGTGCAAAGTGATTAAGCTGACCTTTCCGCTAGCATCTTACCTGCATGGCTCTGTAGTATCTAAAGTTGTTAATTGTAACGTGAACAAGTATTATTACTAAAAGAAGCTTTCATATTAAACCCGACGTCCCGAGTCATTACTTTGAAGTTAGTTAATCTAAAATTCACAGTGTACGGTGGGAAAAGTATCTTAAACCTTAGATTCAATAACTCCTTTGACAGCAATAACCTCAACCAAACATTTTCTGTAGTTGCAGATCAGACCTGCACAACGGTCAGGAGGAATTTTGGACCGTTCCTCTTTACAAAACTGTTTCAGTTTAGCAATATTCTTGGGATGTCAGGTGTGAACTGCCCTCTTGAGGTCATACCACAGCATCTCAATCGGGTTGAGGTCAGGACTGACTGGGCCGCTCCAGAAGGTATATTTTCTTCTGTTGAAGCCATTCTGTTGTTGATTTACTTCTGTGTTTTGGGTCGTTGTCCTGTTGCATCACCCAAATTCTGTTGAGCTTCAATTGGCGGACAGGTAGCCTAACATTCTCCTGCAAAAATGTCTTGATAAACTTGGGAATTCATTTTTCTGTCGATGATAGCAAGCTGTCCAGGCCCTGAGGCAGTAAAGCAATACCGAACCACGATGCTCCCTCCACCACACTTTACAGTTGGGATGAGGTTTTGATGTTGGTGTGCTGTGTCTTTTTTTCTCCACACAGTGTGTTCCTTCCAATCAAATGTAGTTTCATCTGTTCACAGAGATATTTTGCCAGAAGCGCTGTGGAAAGTCCATGTGCACTTTTGCAAACTTCAGACGTGCAGCAATGTTTGTTTTTTTTGACAGCAGTGGCTTCTTTCCATAGTGTTTTATGTATCGTAGACTCGTCAACAGAGATATTAGCATGTTCCAGAGATTTCTGTAAGTCTTTAGCTGACACTAGGATTCTTCTTAACCTCATTGAGCATTCTACGCTGTACTCTCATCTTTGCGGGGCTCCTGCGTCAATGCTGAACTTCAAGGCTTTTAGAGACACTTTTGTAACCCTTTCCAGCTTTATGCAAGTCAACAATTCTTAATCTTGGGTCTTCTGAGATCTCTTTTGTTTGAGGCATTGTTCACATCAGGCAATGCTTGATGTGAGTAGCAAACTCAAATGTTGTGAGTGTTTTTTTATAGGGCAAGGTAGCTCTAACCAACATCTCCAATCTCGTCTCATTGATTGGACTCCAGGTTAGCTGACTCCTGACTCCAATTAGCTTTTGGAGAAGTCATTAGCCTAGGGGTTCACATACTTTTTCCAACCTACACTGTGAATGTTTAAATGACGTATTCAATATAGACAACAAAAATACAATCATTTGTGTGTTATTAGTTTTAGCACACTATGTTTGTCTATTGATGAGAATTAGATGAATATCAGATCAAATTTGATGACCAATTTGTGAAGAAATCCAGATAATTCACATACTTTTCCTTGCCACTGTACATTACATTAGCAGCTCTGGTGGACATTCCTGCAGTCAGCCTGCCAAGTACACACTCCTTCCAAATTTGAGACATCTGTGGCATTGTGTTGTGTAACAAAACTTCACATTTTAGAGTGGTCTTTTATCGTCCCCATTTATCAAGGTGCACCTGTGTAATGATCAATTAGCTTCTTGATATGCCACTTCCTGTCAGGTGGATGGATTATCTTGGCAAAGGAGAAATACTACCTAACAGTGAGAAAAACAGATTTATGCACAACATTTGAGAGAAATCAGCAATTTTTTTGGTGTGTAATGGAACATTTCTGGGATGTGGTTTATTTTAGCTTATGAAACATGGAACAAACACATGTTGCCTTTATATTTTTGTTCAGTATACAACGGGTTAAAGTTATGTATAGTAACCCTAGGTGTAAAATAGTAAATAAACATCTCAGAATTTTTTTTTTAACTGTGAAGAGAAGTACAACAGGCTTGTCCTGTTATCTGACACTTCTGTTCTAATGACATTAAGGATGTCCTCTCACCCTCTCACATCACAAACCCTTGCCCTATGGCTAATGTTTAGTGCTAGTGCATGTGATCATGTGTCTCTCTTTTTCATCACCCATTCCCAAGAACTCACTGCCCTCTCCTGCTCTAATTCACCCATCCATCTTCTTCTTCACACTCCTCTCTCAAGACGGGCGGCAGGTATATACTGCATTCTATGCTATTGCATTGGGGGGGGGGGGGGCAGGTAGCCTAGTGGTTAGAGCATTGGGCCAGTAACCAAAAGGTTGCTGGATCGAATCCCCCGAGCTGACAAAGTACAAATATTTAGTTCTGTACAAGGCAGTTAACCCACTGTTTCTAGGCCTTCATTGTAAATAAGAATTTGTTCTTAACTGACTTGCCTGGTTAAATAAAAAAATCTTAGTCTATGCCACTCTGACGTTGCTCGTCCATATATTCCTTTACTTAGATTAGTGAGTGTTGGGTATATGTTGTGAAAATGTTAGATATTACTGCACTGTTGGAACCTAAAACATAAGCATTTCGCTACACCTGCTACATAACATAACATCTGCTGAACATGTGTATGTGACCAATAACATCTGCTAAACACATGTATGTGACCAATAACATCTGTTAAACACATGTATGTGACCAATAACATCTACTAAACACATGTATGTGACCAATAACATCTGCTAAACACATGTATGTGACCAATAACATCTACTAAACACATGTATGTGACCAATAACATCTACTAAACACATGTATGTGACCAATAACATCTGTTAAACACATGTATGTGACCAATAACATCTGTTAAACACATGTATGTGACCAATAACATCTGTTAAACACATGTATGTGACCAATAACATCTGCTAAACACATGTATGTGACCAATAACATCTGCTAAACACATGTATGTGACCAATAACATCTGTTAAACACATGTATGTGACCAATAACATCTACTAAACACATGTATGTGACCAATAACATCTACTAAACACATGTATGTGACCAATAACATCTGCTAAACACATGTATGTGACCAATAACATCTGTTAAACACATGTATGTGACCAATAACATCTGTTAAACACATGTATGTGACCAATAACATCTACTAAACACATGTATGTGACCAATAACATCTACTAAACACATGTATGTGACCAATAACATCTGCTAAACACATGTATGTGACCAATAACATCTACTAAACACATGTATGTGACCAATAACATCTACTAAACACATGTATGTGACCAATAACATCTGTTAAACACATGTATGTGACCAATAACATCTGTTAAACACATGTATGTGACCAATAACATCTGTTAAACACATGTATGTGACCAATAACATCTGCTAAACACATGTATGTGACCAATAACATCTGCTAAACACATGTATGTGACCAATAACATCTGTTAAACACATGTATGTGACCAATAACATCTACTAAACACATGTATGTGACCAATAACATCTACTAAACACATGTATGTGACCAATAACATCTGCTAAACACATGTATGTGACCAATAACATCTGTTAAACACATGTATGTGACCAATAACATCTGTTAAACACATGTATGTGACCAATAACATCTACTAAACACATGTATGTGACCAATAACATCTGCTAAACACATGTATGTGACCAATAACATCTGTTAAACACATGTATGTGACCAATAACATCTGTTAAACACATGTATGTGACCAATAACATCTGTTAAACACATGTATGTGACCAATAACATCTGTTAAACACATGTATGTGACCAATAACATCTGTTAAACACATGTATGTGACCAATAACATCTGTTAAACACATGTATGTGACCAATAACATCTGTTAAACACATGTATGTGACCAATAACATCTACTAAACACATGTATGTGACCAATAACATCTGCTAAACACATGTATGTGACCAATAACATCTGCTAAACACATGTATGTGACCAATAACATCTGCTAAACACATGTATGTGACCAATAACATCTGTTAAACACATGTATGTGACCAATAACATCTGCTAAACACATGTATGTGACCAATAACATCTGTTAAACACATGTATGTGACCAATAACATCTGTTAAACACATGTATGTGACCAATAACATCTGTTAAACACATGTATGTGACCAATAACATCTGTTAAACACATGTATGCGACCAATAACATCTGTTAAACACATGTATGCGACCAATAACATCTGTTAAACACATGTATGTGACCAATAACATCTGTTAAACACATGTATGTGACCAATAACATCTGTTAAACACATGTATGTGACCAATAACATCTGTTAAACACATGTATGTGACCAATAACATCTGTTAAACACATGTATGTGACCAATAACATCTGTTAAACACATGTATGTGACCATTAACATCTACTAAACACATGTATGTGACCAATAACATCTGCTAAACACATGTATGTGACCAATAACATCTGCTAAACACATGTATGTGACCAATAACATCTGCTAAACACATGTATGTGACCAATAACATCTGTTAAACACATGTATGTGACCAATAACATCTGCTAAACACATGTATGTGACCAATAACATCTAACATATGTTAAACACATGTATGTGACCAATAACATCTACTAAACACATGTATGTGACCAATAACATCTGCTAAACACATGTATGTGACCAATAACATAAACACATGTATGTGACCAATAACATCTACTAAACACATGTATGTGACCAATAACATCTGTTAAACACATGTATGTGACCAATAACATCTGTTAAACACATGTATGTGACCAATAACATCTGCTAAACACATGTATGTGACCAATAACATCTGTTAAACACATGTATGTGACCAATAACATCTACTAAACACATGTATGTGACCAATAACATCTGCTAAACACATGTATGTGACCAATAACATCTGTTAAACACATGTATGTGACCAATAACATCTGTTAAACACATGTATGTGACCAATAACATCTGCTAAACACATGTATGTGACCAATAACATCTGCTAAACACATGTATGTGACCAATAACATCTGTTAAACACATGTATGTGACCAATAACATCTACTAAACACATGTATGTGACCAATAACATCTGTTAAACACATGTATGTGACCAATAACATCTACTAAACACATGTATGTGACCAATAACATCTACTAAACACATGTATGTGACCAATAACATCTGCTAAACACATGTATGTGACCAATAACATCTGTTAAACACATGTATGTGACCAATAACATCTGTTAAACACATGTATGTGACCAATAACATCTACTAAACACATGTATGTGACCAATAACATCTGCTAAACACATGTATGTGACCAATAACATCTGTTAAACACATGTATGTGACCAATAACATCTGTTAAACACATGTATGTGACCAATAACATCTGTTAAACACATGTATGTGACCAATAACATCTGTTAAACACATGTATGTGACCAATAACATCTGTTAAACACATGTATGTGACCAATAACATCTGTTAAACACATGTATGTGACCAATAACATCTACTAAACACATGTATGTGACCAATAACATCTGCTAAACACATGTATGTGACCAATAACATCTGCTAAACACATGTATGTGACCAATAACATCTGCTAAACACATGTATGTGACCAATAACATCTGTTAAACACATGTATGTGACCAATAACATCTGCTAAACACATGTATGTGACCAATAACATCTGTTAAACACATGTATGTGCTAAACACATGTATGTGACCAATAACACATAAACACATGTATGTGTTAAACACATGTATGTGACCAATAACATCTACTAAACACATGTATGTGACCAATAACATCTACTAAACACATGTATGTGACCAATAACATCTGTTAAACACATGTATGTGACCAATAACATCTGTTAAACACATGTATGTGACCAATAACATCTGCTAAACACATGTATGTGACCAATAACATCTGCTAAACACATGTATGTGACCAATAACATCTGTTAAACACATGTATGTGACCAATAACATCTACTAAACACATGTATGTGACCAATAACATCTGTTAAACACATGTATGTGACCAATAACATCTGTTAAACACATGTATGTGACCAATAACATCTACTAAACACATGTATGTGACCAATAACATCTGCTAAACACATGTATGTGACCAATAACATCTGCTAAACACATGTATGTGACCAATAACATCTGTTAAACACATGTATGTGACCAATAACATCTACTAAACACATGTATGTGACCAATAACATCTGTTAAACACATGTATGTGACCAATAACATCTACTAAACACATGTATGTGACCAATAACATCTACTAAACACATGTATGTGACCAATAACATCTGCTAAACACATGTATGTGACCAATAACATCTGTTAAACACATGTATGTGACCAATAACATCTGTTAAACACATGTATGTGACCAATAACATCTACTAAACACATGTATGTGACCAATAACATCTGCTAAACACATGTATGTGACCAATAACATCTGTTAAACACATGTATGTGACCAATAACATCTGTTAAACACATGTATGTGACCAATAACATCTGTTAAACACATGTATGTGACCAATAACATCTGTTAAACACATGTATGTGACCAATAACATCTGTTAAACACATGTATGTGACCAATAACATCTGATTTGATTTGACATTTGGAACACCTTCCTAATTTTGAGTTGGCCGGATGTCCTTTGGGGTGGTGGACCATTCTTGATAAACACAGGAACCTGTTGAGCGTGAAAATCCCAGCAGCGTTGCAGTTCTTGCCACAAACCGATGTGCTTGGCACCATACCCTGTTTATTTGTATTAAATTGTTGATTTAACCTTTACTTAACTAGGCAAGTCAGTTAAGAACAACTTCTTATTTACAACGATGGCCTACCAAAAGGTCACCTTCGGGGACAGGGGCCTGGGATTAAACATTTATTAAATCAAAATATAGGGAAAAACACACATCACGACCAGAGAGACGACACAAACATAAATAAAGAGAGACCTACGACAACAACATAACAAGGCAGCAACACATGACAACACAGCATGGCAGCAACACATGACAACACAGCATGGCAGCAACACATAACAAGGCAGCAACACATGACAACACAGCATGGCAGCAACACATGACAACACAGCATGGCACCTGCACAGCATGACAACACAGCATGGTAGCAACACAACATGACAACAACATGGTAGCAACATATGGCAGCAACACAACATGGTAGCATCACATAACAGGGTACAAACATTATTGGGCACAGACAACAGCACAAAGGACAAGAAGGTGGAGACAACAATACATTATGCAAAGCAGCCACAACTGTCAGTAAGAGTGTCCATGACTGGATCTTTGAATGCAGAGATGGAGATAAAACTGCCCAGTTTGAGTGCTTGTTGCAGCTCGTTCCAGTCGCTAGCTGCAGCGAACTGAAAAGACGAGCGACCCAGGTATGTGTGTGCTTTGGTGACCTTTAACAGAATGTGACTGGCAGAACGACTGTTTGTATGTGGAGGATGAAGGTTGTTTAAGTGTCTGTTCAAAGGCACTGACATATTTTGTCTTGCCCATTCACCCTCTGAATGACACACATACACAATTCATGTCTCAATTGTCTCAAGGCTTAAAAATGCTTCTTCAACCTGCCTTCTCCCCTTCATCTACACTGATTTGAAGTGGATTTAACAAGTGACAACTTTCTCTTTGCCAGTCTGCCAGGGAAAGAGCAGGTGTTCTTAATGTTTTGTGTATTCAGTGTACATATATTTCTCTCTCTTTTTCTCTCTAGCTAACTCACTCTCTCTTTTTCTCTCTAGCTAACTGTCTCTCTCCTTTTCTCTCTAGCTAACTGTCTCTCTCCTTTTGTCTGTAGCTAACTCAAATCAAATCAAATTTATTTATATAGCCCTTCGTACATCAGCTGATATCTCAAAGTGCTGTACAGAAACCCAGCCTAAAACCCCAAACAGCAAACAATGCAGGTGTAGAAGCACGGTGGCTAGGAAAAACTCCCTAGAAAGGCCAAAACCTAGGAAGAAACCTAGAGAGGAACCAGGCTATGTGGGGTGGCCAGTCCTCTTCTGGCTGTGCCGGGTGGAGATTATAACAGAACATGGTCAAGATGTTCAAATGTTCATAAATGACCAGCATGGTCGAATAATAATAAGGCAGAACAGTTGAAACTGGAGCAGCAGCACAGTCAGGTGGACTGGGGACAGCAAGGAGTCATCATGTCAGGTATTCCTGGGGCATGGTCCTAGGGCTCAGGTCCTCCGAGAGAGAGAAAGAAAGAGAGAATTAGAGAGAGCATATGTGGGATGGCCAGTCCTCTTCTGGCTGTGCCGGGTGGAGATTATAACAGAACATGGCCAAGATGTTCAAATGTTCATAAATGACCAGCATGGTCGAATAATAATAAGGCAGAACAGTTGAAAGAAACTGGAGCAGCAGCACGGCCAGGTGGACTGGTGACAGCAAGGAGTCATCATGTCAGGTAGTCCTGGGGCATGGTCCTAGGGCTCAGGTCCTCCGAGAGAGAGAAAGAGAGAATTAGAAAACGCACACTTAAATTCACACAGGACACCGAATTGGACAGGAGAAGTACTCCAGATATAACAAACTGAACCTAGCCCCCCGACACATAAACTACTGCAGCATAAATACTGGAGGCTGAGACAGGAGGGGTCAGGAGACACTGTGGCCCCATCCGAGGACACCCCCGGACAGGGCCAAACAGGAAGGATATAACCCCACCCACTTTGCCAAAGCACAGCCCCCACACCACTAGAGGGATATCTTCAACCACCAACTTACCATCCTGAGACAAGGCTGAGTATAGCCCACAAAGACCTCCGCCACGGCACAACCCAAGGGGGGGCGCCAACCCAGACAGGATGATCACATCAGTGAATCAACCCACTCAGGTGACGCACCCCCTCCAGGGACAGCATGAGAGAGCCCCAGTAAGCCAGTGACTCAGCCCCTGTAATAGGGTTAGAGGCAGAGAATCCCAGTGGAAAGAGGGGAACCGGCCAGGCAGAGACAGCAAGGGCGGTTCGTTGCTCTAGAGCCTTTCCGTTCACCCTCCCACTCCTGGGCCAGACTACACTCAATCATATGACCCACTGAAGAGATGAGTCTTCAGTAGAGACTTAAAGGTTGAGACCGAGTTTGCGTCTCTGACATGGGTAGGCAGACAGTTCCATAAAAATGGAGCTCTATAGGAGAAAGCCCTGCCTCCAGCTGTTTGCTTAGAAATTCTAGGGACAATTAGGAGGCCTGCGTCTTGTGACCGTAGCGTACGTGTAGGTATGTACGGCAGGACCAAATCAGAGAGATAGGTAGGAGCAAGCCCATGTAATGCTTTGTAGGTTAGCAGTAAAACCTTGAAATCAGCCCTTGCTTTGACAGGAAGCCAGTGTAGAGAGGCTAGCACTGGAGTAATATGATCAAATTTTTTGGTTCTAGTCAGGATTCTAGCAGCCGTATTTAGCACTAACTGAAGTTTATTTAGTGCTTTATCCGGGTAGCCGGAAAGTAGAGCATTGCAGTAGTCTAACCTAGAAGTGACAAAAGCATGGATTAATTTTTCTGCATCATTTTTGGACAGAAAGTTTCTGATTTTTGCAATGTTACGTAGATGGAAAAAAGCTGTCCTTGAAATGGTCTTGATATGTTCTTCAAAAGAGAGATCAGGGTCAAGAGTAACGCCGAGGTCCTTCACAGTTTTATTTGAGACGACTGTACAACCATTAAGATTAATTGTCAGATTCAACAGAAGATCTCTTTGTTTCTTGGGACCTAGAACAAGCATCTCTGTTTTGTCCGAGTTTAAAAGTAGAAAGTTTGCAGCCATCCACTTCCTTATGTCTGAAACACATTCTTCTAGCAAGGGCAATTTTGGGGCTTCACCATGTTTCATTGAAATGTACAGCTGTGTGTCATCCGCATAGCAGTGAAAGTTAACATTATGTTTTCGAATAACATCCCCAAGAGGTAAAATATATAGTGAAAACAATAGTGGTCCTAAAACGGAACCTTGAGGAACACCGAAATTTACAGTTGATTTGTCAGAGGACAAACCATTCACAGAGACAAACTGATATCTTTCCGACAGATAAGATCTAAACCAGGCCAGAACTTGTCCATGTAGACCAATTTGGGTTTCCAATCTCTCCAAAATAATGTGGTGATCGATGGTATCAAAAGCAGCACTAAGGTCTAGGAGCACGAGGACAGATGCAGAGCCTCGGTCCGATGCCATTAAAATGTCATTTACCACCTTCACAAGTGCCGTCTCAGTGCTATGATGGGGTCTAAAACCAGACTGAAGCATTTCGTATACATTGTTTGTCTTCAGGAAGGCAGTGAGTTGTTGCGCAACAGCCTTTTCAAAAAATTTTGAGAGGAATGGAAGATTCGATATAGGCCGATAGTTTTTTATATTTTCTGGGTCAAGGTTTGGCTTTTTCAAGAGAGGCTTTATTACTGCCACTTTTAGTGAGTTTGGTACACATCCGGTGGATAGAGAGCCGTTTATTATGTTCAACATAGGAGGGCCAAGCACAGGAAGCAGCTCTTTCAGTAGTTTAGTTGGAATAGGGTCCAGTATGCAGCTTGAAGGTTTAGAGGCCATGATTATTTTCATCATTGTGTCAAGAGATATAGTACTAAAACACTTGAGCGTCTCTCTTGATCCTAGGTCCTGGCAGAGTTGTGCAGACTCAGGACAACTGAGCTTTGAAGGAATACGCAGATTTAAGGAGGAGACCGAAATTTGCTTTCTAATAATCATAATCTTTTCCTCAAAGAAGTTCATGAATTTATCACTGCTAAAGTGAAAGTCATCCTCTCTTGGGGAATGCTGCTTTATAGTTAGCTTTGCGACAGTATCAAAAAGGAATTTCGGATCGTTCTTATTTTCCTCAATTAAGTTAGAAAAATAGGATGATCGAGCAGCAGTAAGGGCTCTTCGGTACTGCACAGTACTTTCTTTCCAAGCTAGTCGGAAGACTTCCAGTTTGGTGTTGCGCCATTTCCGTTCCAATTTTCTGGAAGCTTGCTTCAGAGCTCTGGTATTTTCTGTGTACCAGGGAGCTAGTTTCTTATGAGAAATGTTTTTTGTTTTTAGGGGTGCAACTGCATCTAGGGTATTGTGCAAGGTTAAATTGAGTTCCTCAGTTAGGTGGTTAACTGATTTTTGTCCTCTGGCGTCCTTGGGTAGACAGAGGGAATCTGGAAGGACATCAAGGAATCTTTGTGCTGTCTGTGAATTTATAGTACGACTTTTGATGATCCTTGGTTGGGGTCTGAGCAGATTATTTGTTGCAATTGCAAACGTAATAAAATGGTGGTCCGATAGTCCAGGATTATGAGGAAAAACATTAAGATCCACAACATTTATTCCATGGGACAAAACTAGGTCCAGCGTATGACTGTGACAGTGAGTGGGTCCAGAGACATGTTGGACAAAACCCACTGAGTCGATGATGGCTCCGAAAGCCTTTTGGAGTGGGTCTGTGGACTTTTCCATGTGAATATTAAAGTCACCAAAGATTAGAATATTATCCGCTATGACTACAAGGTCCGATAGGAATTCAGGGAACTCAGTGAGGAACGCTGTATATGGCCCAGGAGGCCTGTAAACAGTAGCTATAAAAAGTGATTGAGTAGGCTGCATAGATTTCATGACTAGAAGCTCAAAAGACGAAAACGTCATTTTCTTTTTTGTAAATTGAAATTTGCTATCGTAAATGTTAGCAACACCTCCGCCTTTGCGGGATGCACGGGGGATATGGTCACTAGTGTAGCCAGGAGGTGAGGCCTCATTTAACACAGTAAATTCATCAGGTTTAAGCCATGTTTCAGTCAGGCCAATCACATCAAGATTATGATCAGTGATTAGTTCATTGACTATAATTGCCTTTGAAGTAAGGGATCTAACATTAAGTAGCCCTATTTTGAGATGTGAGGTATCCTGATCTCTTTCAATAATGACAGGAATGGAGGTGGTCTTTATCTTAGTGAGATTGCTAAGGCGAACACCGCCATGTTTAGTTTTGCCCAACCTAGGTCGAGGCACAGACACGGTCTCAATGGTGATAGCTGAGCTGACTACACTGACTGTGCTAGTGGCAGACTCCACTATGCTGGCAGGCTGGCTAACAGCCTGCTGCCTGGCCTGCACCCTATTTCATTGTGGAGCTAGAGGAGTTAGAGCCCTGTCTATGTTGGTAGATAAAATGAGAGCACCCCTCCAGCTAGGATGGAGTCCGTCACTCCTCAGCAGGTCAGGCTTGGTCCTGTTTGTGGGTGAGTCCCAGAAAGAGGGCCAATTATCTACAAATTCTATCTTTTGGGAGGGGCAGAAAACAGTTTTCAACCAGCGATTGAGTTGTGAGACTCTGCTGTAGAGCTCATCACTCCCCCTAACTGGGAGGGGGCCAGAGACAATTACTCGATGCCGACACATCTTTCCAGCTGATTTACACGCAGAAGCTATGTTGCGCTTGGTGATCTCTGACTGTTTCATCCTAACATCGTTGGTGCCGACGTGGATAACAATATCTCTATACTCTCTACACTCGCCAGTTTTAGCTTTAGCCAGCACCATCTTCAGATTAGCCTTAACGTCGGTAGCCCTGCCCCCCGGTAAACAGTGTATGATCGCTGGATGATTCGTTTTAAGTCTAATACTGCGGGTAATGGAGTCGCCAATGACTAGAGTTTTCAATTTGTGAGAGCTAATGGTGGGAAGCTTCGGCGTCTCAGACCCCGTAACGGGAGGAGTAGAGACCAGAGAAGACTCGGCCTCTGACTCCGACCCGCTGCTTAATGGGGAAAACCGGTTGAAAGTTTCTGTCGGCTGAATGAGCGACACCGGTTGAGCGTTCCTACAGCATTTCCTTCCAGAAACCGTGAGAAAGTTGTCCGGCTGCGGGGACTGTGCCAGGGGATTTATACTACTATCTGTACTTACTGGTGGCACAGACGCTGTTTCATCCTTTCCTACACTGAAATTACTCTTGCCTAGCGATTGCGTCTGAAGCTGGGCTTGTAGCACAGCTATCCTCGCCGTAAGGCGAGTACAGCGACTGCAATTAGAAGGCATCATGTTAATGTTACTACTTAGCTTCGGCTGTTGGAGGTCCTGACGAACCGTGTCCAGATAAAGCGCCCGGAGTGAAAAAGTTGAGGAGGAAAAAACAAAAATATAAACGGTAATTAAAAAGTAAAAACCGTAAATTTGTCAGGTAGCAAAAACAGGTTGGCAACAAAACGCACAGCAAATCGAAAACAAGTCTTGTCTCTACTTTTCTCTCTAGCTAATTGTCTCTCTACTTTTCTCTCTAGCTAATTCTCTCTCTTTTTCATCTCTTTATCTCTATCCCTCCTCCTTCCATCTGGATATATTTAAACTTCAAATCCTGGGGTGGATTCATTCTAAGCCCTATTGAATAGAGTGAGGGCCAAATGGCATCCTATTCCCTACACAGTGCACTACATTTGACTGGAGACCTATGGGCCCTGGTCAAAAGTAGTGGACTATACAGGGAATATGGTGCCATTTGGGATGCAGGCTAATACGTGTGTGTTTCCATGTATCCACTGTCTTTAGTGGCCCATGTTAAACTCTTCCCCAGAGAAGGACGGAATCAACACAGAAATGCAAACACAGGCTGAGAAGAGAGGGAAGGGGACGAGAGGGGGGGAAGGGGGAGAGGGGGGAAAGAGGAGAGGGGGAGATGGAAAGGGGAGATGGGGAGGCGAGCTGAGGCGATGGAAAAGGTTAATGCCTGCCACTTTCCACTGGAAAGAAGAGGAGAGGAGGAGGACCTTCCTGAGACTAGACATGTCAGGTGACAAATAGTGTATTATGTATGGAGCTGGTTCTGGTTGTGGGCAGGAATATATCATGTATGTTCCAGGAGGTATGGAGCTGGTTCTGGTTGTGGGCAGGGATATATCATGTCTGTTCCAGTCTGTATGGAGCTGGTTCTGGTTGTGGGCAGGGATATATCATGTCTGTTCCAGTCTGTATGGAGCTGGTTCTGGTTGTGGGCAGGGATATATCATGTCTGTTCCAGGAGGTATGGAGCTGGTTCTGGTTGTGGGCAGGGATATATCATGTCTGTTCCAGTCTGTATGGAGCTGGTTCTGGTTGTGGGCAGGGATATATCATGTCTGTTCCAGGAAGTATGGAGCTGGTTCTGGTTGTGGGCAGGGATATATCATGTCTGTTCCAGGAGGTATGGAGCTGGTTCTGGTTGTGGGCAGGGATATATCATGTCTGTTCCAGGAGGTATGGAGCTGGTTCTGGTTGTGGGCGGGGATATATCATGTCTGTTCCAGGAGGTATGGAGCTGGTTCTGGTTGTGGGCAGGGATATATCATGTATGTTCCAGGAGGTTTGGAGCTGGTTCTGGTTGTGGACAGGGATATATCATGTCTGTTCCAGTCTGTATGGAGCTGGTTCTGGTTGTGGGCAGGGATATATCATGTATGTTCCAGGAGGTATGGAGCTGGTTCTGGTTGTGGACAGGGATATATCATGTCTGTTCCAGTCTGTATGGAGCTGGTTCTGGTTGTGGGCAGGGATTTATCATGTCTGTTCCAGGAGGTATGGAGCTGGTTCTGGTTGTGGGCAGGGATATATCATGTCTGTTCCAGGAGGTATGGAGCTGGTTCTGGTTGTGGGCAGGGATATATCATGTCTGTTCCAGTCTGTATGGAGCTGGTTCTGGTTGTGGGCAGGGATATATCATGTCTGTTCCAGGAGGTATGGAGCTGGTTCTGGTTGTGGGCAGGAATATATCATGTCTGTTCCAGGAGGTATGGAGCTGGTTCTGGTTGTGGGCAGGGATATATCATGTCTGTTCCAGGAGGTATGGAGCTGGTTCTGGTTGTGGGCAGGGATATATCATGTCTGTTCCAGGAGGTATGGAGCTGGTTCTGGTTGTGGGAAGGGATATATCATGTCTGTTCCAGGAGGTATGGAGCTGGTTCTGGTTGTGGGCAGGGATATATCATGTCTGTTCCAGGAGGTATGGAGCTGGTTCTGGTTGTGGGCAGGGATATATCATGTCTGTTCCAGGAGGTATGGAGCTGGTTCTGGTTGTGGGCAGGGATATATCATGTCTGTTCCAGGAGGTATGGAGCTGGTTCTGGTTGTGGGCAGGGATATATCATGTCTGTTCCAGGAGGTATGGAGCTGGTTCTGGTTGTGGACGGGGATATATCATGTCTGTTCCAGTATGTATGGAGCTGGTTCTGGTTGTGGACGGGGATATATCATGTCTGTTCCAGGAGGTATGGAGCTGGTTCTTGTTGTGGGCAGGGATATATCATGTATGTTCCAGGAGGTATGGAGCTGGTTCTGGTTGTGGGCAGGGATATATCATGTCTGTTCCAGTCTGTATGGAGCTGGTTCTGGTTGTGGGCAGGGATATATCATGTATGTTCCAGGAGGTATGGAGCTGGTTCTGGTTGTGGACAGGGATATATCATGTCTGTTCCAGGAGGTATGGAGCTGGTTCTGGTTGTGGGCAGGGATATATCATGTCTGTTCCAGGAGGTATGGAGCTGGTTCTGGTTGTGGGCAGGGATATATCATATCTAGCAGGAATCATATACTGTACAGGAGAGCAATCGTCCCCCATTATTAGTTGATAACTCAATAAAATATCGATACAAACTAGTCGTTAAACTGACATCTGGGACACGCGGGCCTTGTAAGGAGAATCAACTAGACCAGCGGGCCTTGTAGGGAGAAGCAACGAGACCAGCGGGCCTTGTAGAGAGAAGCAACGAGACCAGCGGGCCTTGTAGAGAGAGGCAACAAGACCAGCGGGCCTTGTAGGGAGAAGCAACGAGACCAGCGGGCCTTGTAGGGAGAAGCAATGAGACCAGCGCGCCTTGTAGGGAGAAGCAAGGAGACCAGTGGGCCTTGTAGGGAGAAGCAATGAGACCAGTGGGCCTTGTAGAGAGAAGCAACGAGACCAGCGGGCCTTGTAGAGAGAGGCAACAAGACCAGCGGGCCTTGTAGGGAGAAGCAACGAGACCAGCGGGCCTTGTAGGGAGAAGCAATGAGACCAGCGCGCCTTGTAGGGAGAAGCAAGGAGACCAGTGGGCCTTGTAGGGAGAAGCAATGAGACCAGTGGGCCTTGTAGAGAGAAGCAACGAGACCAGCGGGCCTTGTAGGGAGAAGCAATGAGACCAGCGCGCCTTGTAGGGAGAAGCAAGGAGACCAGTGGGCCTTGTAGGGAGAAGCAATGAGACCAGTGGGCCTTGTAGAGAGAAGCAACGAGACCAGCGGGCCTTGTAGAGAGAGGCAACAAGACCAGCGGGCCTTGTAGGGAGAAGCAACGAGACCAGCGGGCCTTGTAGGGAGAAGCAATGAGACCAGCGCGCCTTGTAGGGAGAAGCAAGGAGACCAGTGGGCCTTGTAGGGAGATGCAACGAGACCAGCAGGCCTTGTAGAGAGAAGCAACGAGACCAGCGGGCCTTGTAGGGAGAAGCAATGAGACCAGCGTGCCTTGTAGGGAGAAGCAAGGAGACCAGTGGGCCTTGTAGGGAGAAGCAATGAGACCAGTGGGCCTTGTAGAGAGAAGCAACGAGACCAGCGGGCCTTGTAGAGAGAGGCAACAAGACCAGCGGGCCTTGTAGGGAGAAGCAACGAGACCAGCGGGCCTTGTAGGGAGAAGCAATGAGACCAGCGCGCCTTGTAGGGAGAAGCAAGGAGACCAGTGGGCCTTGTAGGGAGATGCAACGAGACCAGCAGGCCTTGTAGAGAGAAGCAACGAGACCAGTAGGCCTTGTAGGGAGAAGCAATGTGACCAGTGGGCCTTGTAGGGAGAAGCAATGAGACCAGTGGGCCTTGTAGGGAGAAGCAATGAGACCAGCGGGCCTTGTAGGGAGAAGCAATGAGACCAGTGGGCCTTGTAGGGAGAAACAATGAGACCAGCGGGCCTTGTAGGAAGAAGCAATGAACAGTTACAGGAGCTTGTACATATTTTGTGTGCGGGGGGGTAGATCATCTTTAATAGTGCAGATGTATTGTAGCTTCCATCAATGTAATTGTCTGCATCATTTCTAATCCCCCACATTAATATATATATAAAAAAAAACTGGAATTAGTAGGTGTGTCCAAACCTTTGACTGGCAAAAGTTTGGACACACCTCACAACTCATTCCAGTTTTTTTTTTACTATATTGATTTTTGCTACATTATACAACAATAGTGAAGACATCAAAACTATGAAACCTGAAACAACACCTATGGAATCATGTAGTAACCAAAAAACATTTATTTTATGTTCGAGATTCTTCCTAGTAGCCACCTTTTATTCCTTGATGACAGCCGTACAAACTCTTGGTATTCTCTCAAATTGAGCTCAGGTGAATCCTGTTTCTATTGATCATCCTTGAGATGTTTCTACAACTTGATTGGAGTCCACCTGTGGTAAATTTAATAGATTGGACATGATTTGGAAAGGCAACGCATGTCTGTTTAAGGTCTCACTGTTGACAGTGCACGTCAGAGCAATAACCAAGCCACGAAGTCAAAGGAATTGTCCATAGCGCTCAGAGACAGGATTGTTTTCGAGGCACAGATCTGGGGAAGGGTACCTGGAGGAAACTTGGCACGAGGCAAAGGTGAAGAATAATGGTGGAAGCATCATGCTGCGGAGATGTTTTTTAGCGGCTGGGATGGGGAGACTGGTCAGGGTTGAGGCAAAGGTGAATGGAGCAAAGTGCAGAGAGCTCCTTGATGAAAACCTACTCTCACGACCTCAGACTGGGGCAAAGGTTCACCTTCCAACAGGACAACGACCCTAATCACACAGCCAAGACAATGCAAGAGTGGCTCCAGAACAAGTCTCTGAATTCCCTTGAGTGGCCCAGCCAGAGCCCGGACTTGAACCCGATCAAACATCTCTGGAGAGACCTGAAAATAGCTGTGCAGCAACACTCCCCATCCAACCTGACAGAGCTTGAGGGGATCTGCAGAGAAGAATGAGAGAAACTCCCCAAATACAGGTGTGCCAAGCTTGTAGCGTCATACCCAAGAAGACTCAATGCTGTAAGCCCTAAACTCTGATGTTCAGTACAAAATCAAGTACTGATCAAATGGATACTATAAAGGTAACTTTCCAAGTGATTTATTTCTGCAATTTCTGGAAAACCTGGGAAGTTCAAAGGGAAGGGTTTACAGTCTTTACCTTGCTTTCCAGCCAATGCACATGAATTGAGGAGCAAACTGAAGTAGAGGGGAGACTCAGCAACACCTGGAGCACAATAGAATTAAATGAAAACAATATATTTATTGCTAAAAACTCATTTTGGCTTTTGGCCTTCATCATGATTTTTAGGACAATTACCTGAATTTTCCAACTCTAGACATGGAAAAAAACTAATTTATTTATTTTTATTTGTACTCCCTAATGTCCTTCAGGTCCTCTGTTAACCCAACGGCTGTACTTAACCGCGTGGCTTCTCAAAATACCTCTGTTGTCACTCTGTATGGAAAGGTATGCTGTCACAAAAGAACAGAAGCTTTTTACACTCCTTTGCTTGTCTGGTATGAGCACTGAATGGCTGTAGTTGAATGCAGACTCTATGGAACAGTACAGAACCTATTAACAATCCAGTCTATTCAAGAGTGTGTCTCTCTGTCTCTCTACTGGCATCGTGTCTTAGTTATAATAGGTTATACATGTCTCAATGTGTTATAATACAAATGTGTCGTAGTTATAATATACAGTGCCTTGCGAAAGTATTCGGCCCCCTTGAACTTTGTGACCTTTTGCCACATTTCAGGCTTCAAACATAAAGATATAAAACTGTATTTTTTTGTGAAGAATCAACAACAAGTGGGACACAATCATGAAGTGGAACGACATTTATTGGATATTTCAAACTTTTTTAACAAATCAAAAACGGAAAAATTGGGCTTGCAAAATTATTCAGCCCCCTTAAGTTAATACTTTGTAGCGCCACCTTTTGCTGCGATTACAGCTGTAAGTCGCTTGGGGTATGTCTCTATCAGTTTTGCACATCGAGAGACTGACATTTTTTCCCATTCCGCCTTGCAAAACAGCTCGAGCTCAGTGAGGTTGAATGGAGAGCATTTGTGAACAGCAGTTTTCAGTTCTTTCCACAGATTCTCGATTGGATTCAGGTCTGGACTTTGACTTGGCCATTCTAACACCTGGATATGTTTATTTTTGAACCATTCCATTGTAGATTTTGCTTTATGTTTTGGATCATTGTCTTGTTGGAAGACAAATCTCCGTCCCAGTCTCAGGTCTTTTGCAGACTCCATCAGGTTTTCTTCCAGAATGGTCCTGTATTTGGCTCCATCCATCTTCCCATCAATTTTAACCATCTTCCCTTGCCCTGCTGAAGAAAAGCAGGCCCAAACCATGATGCTGCCACCACCATGTTTGACAGTGGGGATGGTGTGTTCAGCTGTGTTGCTTTTACGCCAAACATGACGTTTTGCATTGTTGCCAAAAAGTTCAATTTTGGTTTCATCTGACCAGAGCACCTTCTTCCACGTGTTTGGTGTGTCTCCCAGGTGGCTTTTGGCAAACTTTAAACAACACTTTTTATGGATATCTTTAAGAAATGGCTTTCTTCTTGCCACTCTTCCATAAAGGCCAGATTTGTGCAATATACAACTGATTGTTGTCCTATGGACAGAGTCTCCCACCTCAGCTGTAGATCTCTGCAGTTCATCCAGAGTGATCATGGGCCTCTTGGCTGCATCTCCGATCAGTCTTCTCCTTGTATGAGCTGAAAGTTTAGAGGGACGGCCAGGTCTTGGTAGATTTGCAGTGGTCTGATACTCCTTCCATTTCAATATTATCGCTTGCACAGTGCTCCTTGGGATGTTTAAAGCTTGGGAAATCTTTTTGTATCCAAATCCGGCTTTAAACTTCTTCACAACAGTATCTCGGACCTGCCTGGTGTGTTCCTAGTTCTTCATGATGCTCTCTGCGCTTTTAACGGACCTCTGGGACTATCACAGTGCAGGTGCATTTATACGGAGACTTGATTACACACAGGTGGATTGTATTTATCATCATTAGTCTTTTAGGTCAACATTGGATCATTCAGAGATCCTCACTGAACTTCTGGAGAGAGTTTGCTGCACTGAAAGTAAAGGGGCTGAATAATTTTGCACGGCCAATTTTTCAGTTTTTGATTTGTTAAAAAAGTTTGAAATATCCAATAAATGTTGTTCCACTTCATGATTGTGTCCCACTTGTTGTTGATTCTTCACAAAAAAATACAGTTTTATATCTTTATGTTTGAAGCCTGAAATGTGGCAAAAGGTCGCAAAGTTCAAGGGGGCCGAATACTTTCGCAAGGCACTGTACATGTGTTATAATATCAATGTTGTAAATCTGTTATAATACCAAAGTGTCATAGTATACAATATAATTGTGTGAGTTATCATGTACTGTAATTCTGTGAATTAGTTTTATTATACAGTAATTGTGTGAATGAGTTATAACACCAATGTGTGAATGTGTTTATATTATAATTGTGTGAATGAGTCGTGTTATATTTGTGGGAATGAATTATCATTTATTTGTGGGAATGAGATATTATATAGATGTGTTAACGCTGTTATATAATAATTATGTCAATGAGTTATAATATAAATATGTGAATGAGTTAGAATATAATTATGTGAATGAGTTAATATAATTATGTGAATGAGTTAATATAATTATGTGAATGAGTTAATATAATTATGTGAATGAGTTAATATAATGTTGTGAATGAGTTAATATAATGTTGTGAATGAGTTAATATAATTATGTGAATGAGTTAATATAATGTTGTGAATGAGTTAATATAATTATGTGAATGAGTTAATATAATTTTGTGAATGAGTTAATATAATTATGTGAATGAGTTAATATAATTATGTGAATGAGTTAATATAATTTTGTGAATGAGTTAATATAATTATGTGAATGAGTTAATATAATTATGTGAATGAGTTAATATAATGTTGTGAATGAGTTAATATAATGTTGTGAATGAGTTATAATATAAATATGTACATGAGTTAATATAATGTTGTGAATTAGTTCATATAAATACGTGAATGAGTTAATATAATGATGTGAATGAGTTAATATAATGTTGTGAATGGGTGCAGTTGAAACATTGTACCTGTGAGACTTTGCAATGAAACATGTACTTTACTAGCCCTGCTATGGTGCTAACAACACATACATAGAACATAGGCTTCTTCCACGTGTTTTTATAGGCCCATACCCCTTCAACCATTCAGCCTCCAGCTGTACCCCCTCTAGCACCATGGTCAGAGCACTTCAAATGTTGTTGTTTTTCACCGTCATTGTAAGCCTGCCGCACACACACTATACGATATATTTATTAAAACAAAAGAATGAGTGTGAGTTTTTGTCACAACCCGGCTCGTGGGAAGTGACAAAGAGCTCTTACAGGACCAGGGCACAAATAATAATCATCAATCATTTTGGTCTTTATCATAGTTATAGCCATCTTATGTTACATAACATATTGTAATTACATTAAGCTAGGTACATTACATAACATATTGTAATTACATTAAGGCTGGTACATTACATAACAGATTGTAATTACATTAAGGCTGGTACATTACATAACATATTGTAATTACATTAAGGCAGGTAGATTACATAACATATTGTAATTACATTAAGGCAGGCACATTACATAACATATTGTAATTACATTAGGCAGATACATTACATAACATATTGTAATTACATTAAGGCAGGCACATTACATAACATATTGTAATTACATTAAGGCAGGCACATTACATAACATATTGTAATTACATTAAGCCTGAAAAGGCATACACTGTGAAAAGAGTGGGCGATGCCATTCTCACATACAAGGCAGGACCACTTGGTGTGCATAGTTAAAAAGATCTGTGCAAAAATAATATTTCATCTTGATTTAATTTGACTCTTTTTGTTCAACAATGTGTGTTTTGTTAGAAGAGGCAATTATTTAACTATGGTTGAGTAAACTGAGCAATACATAAATTGTCTATGGAAATGTGTGCCTTGATCTTCGAAGCCTCATTGAAGACAGTCATGCGTCATATTCTTACATTTAATCAACGGACATTTATGTAAAATCGAAACGAACTGAGGCTTCATTAATCCAACAATCCCAGCAAAGGTCTCTATGTTCTCTGTCTCTGTCTCTCCCCTCTCTCTCTCTCTCTCTCTCTACCTCTCTCTCTCCCTCTCTCCCTCTCCCCCCCTCTCTCTCTCTCTCTCTCCCTCTCTCCCTCTCCCTCTCCCTCTCTCCCTTTCTCTCCCTCTCTCTCTCTCTCTCTCTCTCTCTCTCTCTCTCTCTCTCTCTCTCTCTCTCTCTCTCCCTCTCTTTCTCTCTCTCTCTCTCTCTCTCTCTCCCTTTCTCTCTCTCTCTCTCTCTCCCTCTCTCCCTCTCTCTCTCTCTCTCCCTCTCTCCCCCTCTCTCTCTCTCTCTCTCTCTCCCTTTCTCTCTCTCTCTGTGTAGTTGTGGACAGAACAATTCCCTTACCAGGCCGTGATACAACTGGTCAGGATGCTCTTGATGGTGCAGCAGTAGTCTTTGGAGAGGAACTGGGGCGGCATGCTGAATTTCTTCAGCCGCCGTAGGAAGTAGAGACGCTGTTGCGCCCTATTGACCAGAGTGGTGGAGGTGTTGGTCCATGTTAAGTCCTAGGTGATGTGGACGCTGAGGAACTTAAAACTGCTCACTCTCTCTACTGCAGTCCCGTTGATGTGGATGGTGGTGTGATCCTTCCTCTACTTCCTGAAGTAAACAATCAACTCCTTTGTTTTGCTGACATTGAGGAAGAGGTTGTTGTCCTGGCCACGACATTACCAGTTCACTTAACTCCTCCCTATAGGCTGACTTGTCGTTGTTGGTTAACAGTCGTACAACTGCGGTGTCGCCAGCAGAAATTGGATGGATTTGGTGTAGTGCAACACCACACAGCACACAGTCGTGGGTGAACAGGGAATACAGCAGCGGGCTGATGAGACACCCCTGGCGGGGGCCCCTGTGTTATGAAGAGTCAGTGTGGAGGAGGTGTTGTTCCCAATCCTCACAACCTGTGGTCTGTCTAGGATCAAATCAAATCAAATGTATTTATATAGCCCTTCTTACATCAGCTGATATATCAAAGTGCTGTACAGAAACCCAGCCTAAAACCCCAAACAGCAAGCAATGTTGGTGTAGAAGCACGGTGGCTAGTAAAAACTCCCTAGAAAGGCCAGAACCTAGGAAGAAACCTAGAGAGGAACCAGGCTATAAGGGGTGGCCAGTCCTCTTCTGGTTGTGCCAGGTGGAGATGGTAGTGTCCAGACCCAGAGTTCTGAGCTTGGTGATGACCTTTGAGGGAAACAATAGTCTTGAATGCTGAACTGAAGTCAATGAACAACATTCTCACATAGGTGTTCCTCTTCTCCAAATGTGTTCGGGCCATGTGAATAGCGATGGAAATGGACTCTTCAATGGATCTGTTGGAGCGGTAGGGTATTTGGAGCGGTAGGGTCCAGTGGGCCTGGCATGCTGGCATTGATGTGGGCCATAACCAGCCTCTTAAAACACTTCATGATGACCGGTGAGAGTCAATAGTAATTTGAGCATGCCACCTTTGTTTTTTCTTGGGTACTGGAACGATGGTGGTCTCCTTGAAGTAGGTAGGGACTACAGCCTGAGACAGGGACAGGTTAAAGATGTTTGAGAAGAGGCCTCCATCTGGTCAGCTCACTTGAGGACGCGGTAATGGATATCTTCACTCTTTTGAGAGTTTTCCCTCACGTCAGCCTTGAAGAGCAAAAGCATCTGGTCGTTGCCCGGAGCAGCAAGTCTTCCTGGACGGCTCGGTATTATCTACCTCGAAGTGAGTATAGAATATTTTAAGCTCGTCTGGGAGGGAGGCTTCAGTGGGCACCACACAGCTGTATTGGTGTTTGTAGTCCTTGATAGTCTGTAGTCCATGATAGTCTGTAGTCCTTGATAGTATGTAGTCCTTGATAGTCTGTAGTCCTTGATAGTGTGTAGTCCTTGATAGTATGTAGTCCATGATAGTATGTAGTCCATGATAGTATGTAGTCCTTGATAGTGTGTAGTCCTTGATAGTATGTAGTCCATGATAGTATGTAGTCCATGATAGTCTGTAGTCCTTGCCACATGTTTTGTGAGTCTGAGTTGTGAACATCAATTCAATTTTAAAGTCTGTATTGTCTTTTTGAGTCCATAATGGATTTGTGGAGCTCGTACCTGCTTGACTTGTACTCGTCATGCATCACAGAGTCATCGAGGTTCGTTCTGCCGACATTGAATGTTGCAGTACAGGCTCTCAGTATGATACGGACATCTCCGTTCATTTTTGGTTGGGGTTTGTCCGGATTGTTGTTGTGGGTACAACGTCATCAACACATTTCCTAATGAAGCCTGTGACTGACCATGTATATTCCTCAATGTTGATGGACGAGTCCTGGGTGGATGAATCTTTGAACATTTATTATCAAAAACACTACTGCAGCATTGAGTCACATTAACAGATGTATGTGTGATTTGCTCACTCAGCATCGTTCCACATGGCATGCTAAATTACAAAACGAAGTAGAATAGAAAGAAAAATACTTGATCACTTTTATATAAAATTAAATGTCCATTGATGCATATCCATTGATGCATGTCCATTGATGCATATCCATTGATGCATATCCATTGATGCATATCCATTGATGCATATCCATTGATGCATATCCATTGATGCATATTCATTGATGCATATCCATTGATGCATATCCATTGATGCATATCCATTGATGCATATCCATTGATGCATATCCATTGATGCATATCCATTGATGCATATCCATTGATGCATATCCATTGATGCATATCCATTGATGCATATTCATTGATGCATATTCATTGATGCATATTCACTGATGCATATCCATTGATGCATATCCATTGATGCATATCCATTGATGCATATCCATTGATGCATATCCATTGATGCATATTCATTGATGCATATCCATTGATGCATATTCATTGATGCATATCCATTGATGCATATTCATTGATGCATATCCATTGATGCATATCCATTGATGCATATTCATTGATGCATATCCATTGATGCATATTCATTGATGCATATTCATTGATGCATATCCATTGATGCATATACATTGATGCATATTCATTGATGCATATTCATTGATGCATATCCATTGATGCATATCCATTGATGCATATTCATTGATGCATATCCATTGATGCATATTCATTGATGCATATTCATTGATGCATATCCATTGATGCATATACATTGATGCATATCCATTGATGCATATTCATTGATGCATATACATTGATGCATATTCATTGATGCATATTCATTGATGCATATTCATTGATGCATATCCATTGATGCATATACATTGATGCATATACATTGATGCATATTCATTGATGCATATCCATTGATGCATATCCATTGATGCATATCCATTGTTGCATATTCATTGATGCATATTCATTGATGCATATCCATTGATGCATATCCATTGATGCATATCCATTGATGCATATCCATTGATGCATATCCATTGATGCATATCCATTGATGCATATTCATTGATGCATATCCATTGATGCATATCCATTGATGCATATCCATTGATGCATATCCATTGATGCATGTCCATTGATGCATATCCATTGATGCATATCCATTGATGCATATCCATTGATGCATATCCATTGATGCATATCCATTGATGCATATCCATTGATGCATATCCATTGATGCATGTTCATTGATGCATATCCATTGATGCATATCCATTGATGCATATCCATTGATGCATATCCATTGATGCATATTCATTGATGCATATCCATTGATGCATATCCATTGATGCATATCCATTGATGCATATCCATTGATGCATGTCCATTGATGCATATCCATTGATGCATATCCATTGATGCATATCCATTGATGCATATCCATTGATGCATATCCATTGATGCATATTCATTGATGCATATCCATTGATGCATGTCCATTGATGCATATCCATTGATGCATATTCATTGATGCATATCCATTGATGCATATTCATTGATGCATATCCATTGATGCATATTCATTGATGCATATTCATTGATGCATATACATTGATGCATATTCATTGATGCATATTCATTGGTGCATATTCATTGATGCATATTCATTGATGCATATCCATTGATGCATATACATTGATGCATATCCATTGATGCATATTCATTGATGCATATTCATTGATGCATATTCATTGATGCATATCCATTGATGCATATCCATTGATGCATATCCATTGTTGCATATTCATTGATGCATATTCATTGATGCATATCCATTGATGCATATCCATTGATGCATATCCATTGATGCATATCCATTGATGCATATCCATTGATGCATATCCATTGATGCATATTCATTGATGCATATCCATTGATGCATATCCATTGATGCATATCCATTGATGCATATCCATTGATGCATGTCCATTGATGCATATCCATTGATGCATATCCATTGATGCATATCCATTGATGCATATCCATTGATGCATATCCATTGATGCATATCCATTGATGCATATCCATTGATGCATGTTCATTGATGCATATCCATTGATGCATATCCATTGATGCATATCCATTGATGCATATCCATTGATGCATATTCATTGATGCATATCCATTGATGCATATCCATTGATGCATATCCATTGATGCATATCCATTGATGCATGTCCATTGATGCATATCCATTGATGCATATCCATTGATGCATATCCATTGATGCATATCCATTGATGCATATCCATTGATGCATATTCATTGATGCATATCCATTGATGCATGTCCATTGATGCATATCCATTGATGCATATTCATTGATGCATATCCATTGATGCATATTCATTGATGCATATCCATTGATGCATATTCATTGATGCATATTCATTGATGCATATTCATTGATGCATATTCATTGATGCATATTCATTGGTGCATTTTCATTGATGCATATTCATTGATGCATATTCATTGATGCATATTCATTGATGCATATCCATTGATGCATATTCATTGATGCATATTCATTGATGCATATTCATTGATGCATATTCACTGATGCATATCCATAACTTTGATAAAAATCAAATGGTATTTTATTTGTCACCTGCTTCATGAACAACCGGTACAGTAAAATGATTACTTAAATTATTACTTAAATTATTACTTAAATTATTACTTATGGGCCCTTCACAACAATCTAAAAAAAAAAGAAAAGAGAAATAATACACATTTTCACTTGCAAATGTATTTTGTGGCAAACTGTTGAGGTAAATTTGAACTTGTGGCAAACAATTCTGGGAAACTTGTTGCAAACATTCTATTGTTGCTGGAAATTTGCTGCAAATTAGATCAGATTTTAGTTACTGAGTGTTAACATCATTGAAATGTTTCATTTACATAAACAAATTCACAATAACTTGAAATGAACTTACTTCTCATAGAAAAAAAGAGGAAACACTGAATGTCGTTAATATACTAAACATGTATTCAATTACTTAACAGATTTTTAAAAAAAATACAACTTGAAATCAGAAGAAAAGAGCAAAGACTGGATAAATAAATTGTTTATTTAATCTTTTAATGTAACTACAACATTTACATGAGAGAAATGTGAACACTATGGGGATGTTGATAAGATGTTTAAAGTGGCAATTGCATAATTATTTACATGAGCCAAGTGATAACTGAGCAATAGATTTCAACCAATGGAAGTTTAAAAGATAATTAACAACATTTGAATAATTAATAAACCAGAAACTAAATCAAACCCAGTTCAGAACTGTTGCCCTTTTTTGTGTGAACTTTGGAGATGGCGGCCCTGTGGATGTCCTTTGTCCAAAGCTTGTTGCATGAAAACAATCAGAAAACATAAAACAAAAGCAAAATGAGGACACTGAAAACATTATTTTGGCATTTTAAAAGTTAGCAATCGAGTAATGCCTAATATGGCAAGTCAATTGCAATTAATCAATTAACCTAACTCTCGAAGTAGTATTACTGTCCTCAACCCCTAGCTGTCTGCATAGAAAACTGTCCGGCAGCTAAATGGTTACTAGCTACACTATCTCTGTATACTACCTACTGCTGTTGTGCCCTTGACCAAGGCACTTTACCCTAAGTGCCTGTGAGCTGCTCCAAGCCTGCGTTGTGTGTCAGGTTGGTCACTGTGACAGAATATCTATGCAAATGACCAATAAAGAAAGTATGGTAAAATGAAGGCCATACTATCTACTGGAATTCTCTCGACCTACTCTGACTTCCACAATGCATCCAAAGCCCTCCCCCGCCCTCCCTTCGGTAAATCCGACCACGACGTCATCTTGCTTGTCCCGGCATATAGGCAGACACTCAAACAGGACGTACGAGAACCATTCAAGGCTGCTGGCCCAGACGGCATCTCTAGCCGCGTCCTCAGAGCATGCGCAGACCAGGTGGGTGGTGTGTTTACCGACATATTTAACCGCTCTCCCTATCCCAGTCTGTTGTCCCTATATACAGTGCCTTGCGAAAGTATTCGGCCCCCTTGAACTTTGCGACCTTTTGCCACATTTCAGGCTTCAAACATAAAGATATAAAACTGTATTTTTTTTGTGAAGAATCAACAAGTGGGACACAATCATGAAGTGGAACGACATTTATTGGATATTTCAAATTTTTTTAACAAATCAAAAACTGAAAAATTGGGCGTGCAAAATTATTCAGCCCCCTTAAGTTAATACTTTGTAGCGCCACCTTTTGCTGCGATCACAGCTGTAAGTCGCTTGGGGTATGTCTCTATCAGTTTTGCACATCGAGAGACTGAAATTTTTTCCCTTTCCTCCTTGCAAAACAGCTCGAGCTCAGTGAGGTTGGATGGAGAGCATTTGTGAACAGCAGTTTTCAGTTCTTTCCACAGATTCTCGATTGGATTCAGGTCTGGACTTTGACTTGGCCATTCTAACACCTGGATATGTTTATTTTTGAACCATTCCATTGTAGATTTTGCTTTATGTTTTGGATCATTGTCTTGTTGGAAGACAAATCTCCGTCCCAGTCTCAGGTCTTTTGCAGACTCCATCAGGATTTCTTCCAGAATGGTCCTGTATTTGGCTCCATCCATCTTCCCATCAATTTTAACCATCTTCCCTGTCCCTGCTGAAGAAAAGCAGGCCCAAACCATGATGCTGCCACCACCATGTTTGACAGTGGGGATGGTGTGTTCAGCTGTGTTGCTTTTACGCCAAACATAACGTTTTGCATTGTTGCCAAAAAGTTCAATTTTGGTTTCATCTGACCAGAGCACCTTCTTCCACATGTTTGGTGTGTCTCCCAGGTGGCTTGTGGCAAACTTTAAACAACACTTTTTATGGATATCTTTAAGAAATGGCTTTCTTCTTGCCACTCTTCCATAAAGGCCAGATTTGTGCAATATATGACTGATTGTTGTCCTATGGACAGAGTCTCCCACCTCAGCTGTAGATCTCTGCAGTTCATCCAGAGTGATCATGGGCCTCTTGGCTGCATCTCTGATCAGTCTTTTCCTTGTATGAGCTGAATGTTTAGAGGGACGGCCAGGTCTTGGTAGATTTGCAGTGGTCTGATACTCCTTCCATTTCAATATTATCGCTTGCACAGTGCTCCTTGGGATGTTTAAAGCTTGGGAAATATTTTTGTATCCAAATCCGGCTTTAAACTTCTTCACAACAGTATCTCGGACCTGCCTGGTGTGTTCCTTGTTCTTCATGATGCTCTCTGCGCTTTTAACGGACCTCTGAGACTATCACATTGCAGGTGCATTTATACGGAGACTTGATTACACACAGGTGGATTGTATTTATCATCATTAGTCATTTAGGTCAACATTGGATCATTCAGAGATCCTCACTGAACTTCTGGAGAGAGTTTGCTGCACTGAAAGTAAAGGGGCTGAATAATTTTGCACGCCCAATTTTTCAGTTTTTGACTTGTTAAAAAAGTTTTAAATATCCAATAAATGTCGTTCCACTTCATGATTGTGTCCCACTTGTTGTTGATTCTTCACAAAAAAAATACAGTTTTATATCTTTATGTTTGAAGCCTGAAATGTGGCAAAAGGTCGCAAAGTTCAAGGGGGCCGAATACTTTCGCAAGGCACTGTACCTCATGATGTCCACCATTGTTTCTGTACCCAAGAAGGCAAAGATAACTGAACTAAATGACTACCGCCCCGTAGCACTCACTTCTGTCATCATGAAATGCTTTCAGAGGCTAGTTCAAGGATCATATCACCAACACCTTACCGGCCACCCTAGACCAACTACAGTTTGTATTTTGATTTGTATGGTAGCTGTACATTTATTATGTCTAGTCCCAAAGTGGCTGTATGGTTCTATAAGGCTCTAGTGAAGTTAAGTCTTTCAAGTTTCTGCTAAGGTTGTACTAATGGTTATCACAAGATGGAAGACCTGCTGTTTTACACAGGGTCAATAAAAGTCTGTGTTTTCTTCCTCCAAAATGCTGTCCCCACTTTAAACAATCTATTTCTCAGTTGTACTTATTTTCAAACTTTAGAATCAATGAGGCGAAGTTCCACTCGTTCAGCGTATCCATTACAAAGCTGTCCTAAACCTCTGTATTTAAGTACAGAAATAAATAAATGTTAGAAAAATCTATCGTTAGTTAGACATACTTTGTCCTTTAGGTGCCTTTTGGGTAAACTCCAAGCGGGCTGTCAGGTGCTTTTTACTGAGGAGTGGCTTCTGTCTGGCCACTGTCTGTAGACATTTTTGGATACCATTCCACAGATCTGTGCCTCGACACAATCCTGTCTCTCAGCTCTAATGGCAATTCCTTTGACCTCATGGCTTGTTTTTCTCTGACATGCACTGTCAACTGTGAGACCTTATATAGACAGGTATGTGCCTTTCCAAATCAGTTCCAAACAATTTAATTTACAGTTCGACTCCAAAAAGTTGTAGAAACATCTCAAGGATGATAAATGGAAACAGAATGCACCTGAGCTCAATTTCGAGTCTCATAGCAAAGGGTCTATATACTTATGTAAATGCGATACACATTTTTAATAGATTTGCAAAAATGAATAAAAACTTGTTTATCGTTATTGGGCGTATTGTGTGTTGATTGAGGATGAAGAAAATGTATTTTTATCAATTTTAGAATAAAGCATAACAATGCAACATTAAAAATGTGGAAAAGGGGACCCCTTGTCTGACTACTTTCCGAACTTTATCTACTATAGTTTTTGACACGATTTCCATTTAAATATAATTGGCATTAAAGAGATAAAATACTTTGGTCATTAGTTGGGTTACCATGGAGAGTACCTGAAGACAAGGAGTTTCTAAGACACTCTTTCTTCTCCCACGCTAATGTAATGAGCTTCTCTACACACACACACACACACACACACACACACACACACACACACAAACACACACACACACTTCTATCTCTGCATCTGAAACTCTCTGAAGTTATTGTGTTAATGATGCCCACAACCTTCACGTCAACGAAATGAATGGCACAATTAAAATCTAAAAGTTGTGTTCTTTAACCTTTAATCGTCTCATGTCAAGGCAATGTAGAGCTCTGTCCAGTTAGAGCAGCATGTCATCTCAGTGGTGTCGTGTTTTTGGCTATGCCGGATTAAATTAGATGACATGCTATTCTATAAAATCCTTTCTCTGTAATTAATATTACCTGATTGAGGTAATCATGTAAATGTAATTAACTAGAAAGTCGGGGCACCACGAAAGAGTATTTATAGAGCTGTAATCTTCTGAATAAACTCTTAAAGACCTAGTAATATTTTACATTAACTTGTTGCGTCTACCAAACCCGGATCCGGGATTCTATTTACATACCTAAGCTCATTACCATAACGCAACATTAACTATTCATGAAAATCGCAAATGAAATGAAATAAATATGCCATCTCTCAAGCTTGGCATTTTGTAAACAACACTGTCATCTCAGATTTTCAAAATATGCTTCTCAACCATAGAAAAACAATCATTTGTGTAAAAGTGGCTAGCTAGCGTAGCATTTAGCGTTAGCATTAGCGTTAGCATCCAGCATGCAAGATTTCAACAAAAACATAAAAGCCTTCAAATAAAATCATTTACCTTTGAAGAACTTCGGATGTTTTCAATGAGGAGACTCAGTTAGATAGCAGATGCTCAGTTTTTCCCAAAAAGATTCTTTGTGTATTAGAAATAGCTCCGTTCTGCACATCACATTTGGCTACCAAAAAAAAAACGAAAATTCAGTCCTCAAAACGCAAACTTTTTTCCAAATTAACTCCATAATGTCGACTGAAAACATGGCAAACGTTGTTTAGAATCAATCCTCAAGGTGTTTTTCACATATCTCTTCAATGATATATCGTTCGTGGAAGCATGGTTTCTCCACTCAATCAAATGGAAAAGTACAAGCAGCTGGCGTTTGCGCACCGAATTCCACGCAGGACACCAGGCGGAAACTTGGAAAATGTAGTCTCTTATGGTCAATCTTCCAATGATATGCCTACAAATGCGTCACAATGCTGCTAACACCTTGGGGGAACGACAGAAAGTGTAGGCTCATTCCTTGCGCAATCACAGCCATATAAGGAGACAATGGAAAACAGAGCTTCAGAGATTCTGCTCATTTCCTGGTTGACGCATCATCTTGGTTTCGCCTGTAGAATGAGTTCTGGGGCACTTACAGACAATATCTTTGCAGATTCTGAAACTTCAGAGTGTTTTCTTTCAAAAACTGCCAAGAATATGCATAGTCGAGCATCTTTTCGTGACAAAATATCGCGCTTAAAACGGGAACGTTTTTTATCCAAAAATGAAATAGCGCCCCTAGAGATCAAAGAGGTTAATAGCAGTCAATATTAATCGTCACCTTATTTCAGTCTCATCTGAAAGTTGTAAATTCTTGGTTATCTTCACGAACCCTGGCTAACAAATTGAATCAGCAATGCAAAATGGTTTAATTATTTATTTACTAAATACCTAACTAATCACACAGAATTACATATCCACAGAATGAAACATACCTTGATTGCAAATTATGTCATAAAGGAAAACGTCCCTGGGACGGAACAGATATGACAGCTGGTTACACAAAGAATGGGGGTTGGGTTTGAGTGAAAGAGTGGGAAGACTCAGGGACAAAGGGAGAAACTATGTCTCTATCGGGTTGTTGGCAGCTACTCTGTCGTAATCGATGTGGATAGGGGGGTGTTCCCTCTGCTGTTTCCTGAAGTCCACAATCATCTCCTTAGTTTTGTTGACGTTGAGTGTGAGGTTATTTTCCTGACACCACACTCTGAGGGCCCTCACCTCCTCCCTGTAGGCCGTCTCGTCGTTGTTGGTAATCAAGCCTACCACTGTTGTGTCGTCCGCAAACTTGATGATTGAGTTAGAGGCGTGCGTGGCCACGCAGTCGTGGGTGAACAGGGAGTACAGGAGAGGGCTCAGAACGCACCCTTGTGGGGCCCCAGTGTTGAGGATCAGCGGGGAGGAGATGTTGTTGCCTACCCTCACCACCTGGGGGGCGGCCCGTCAGGAAGTCCAGTACCCAGTTGCACAGGGCGGGGTCGAGACCCAGGGTCTCGAGCTTGATTACGAGCTTGGAGGGTACTATGGTGTTGAATGCCGAGCTGTAGTCGATGAACAGCATTCTCACATAGGTATTCCTCTTGTCCAGATGGGTTAGGGCAGTGTGCAGTGTGGTTGAGATTGCATCGTCTGTGGACCTATTTGGGCGGTAAGCAAATTGGAGTGGGTCTAGGGTGTCAGGTAGGGCGGAGGTGATATGGTCCTTGACTAGTCTCTCAAAGCACTTCATGATGACGGAAGTGAGTGCTACGGGGCGGTAGTCGTTTAGCTCAGTTCCTTTAGCTTTCTTGGGAACAGGAACAATGGTGGCCCTCTTGAAGCATGTGGGAACAGCAGACTGGTATAGGGATTGATTGAATATGTCCGTAAACACACCGGCCAGCTGGTCTGCGCATGCTCTGAGGGCGCGGCTGGGGATGCCGTCTGGGCCTGCAGCCTTGCGAGGGTTAACACGTTTAAATGTCTTACTCACCTCGGCTGCAGTGAAGGAGAGACCGCATGTTTTCGTTGCAGGCCGTGTCAGTGGCACTGTATTGTCCTCAAAGTGGGCAAAAAAGTTATTTAGTCTGCCTGGGAGCAAGACATCCTGGTCCGTGACTGGGCTGGATTTCTTCTTGTAGTCCGTGATTGACTGTAGACCCTGCCACATGCCTCTTGTGTCTGAGCCGTTGAATTGAGATTCTACTTTGTCTCTGTACTGACGCTTAGCTTGTTTGATAGCCTTGCGGAGGGAATAGCTGCACTGTTTGTATTCGGTCATGTTACCAGACACCTTGCCCTGATTAAAAGCAGTGGTTCGCGCTTTCAGTTTCACGCGAATGCTGCCATCAATCCACGGTTTCTGGTTAGGGAATGTTTTAATCGTTGCTATGGGAACGACATCTTCAACGCACGTTCTAATGAACTCGCACACCGAATCAGCGTATTCGTCAATATTGTTATCTGACGCAATACGAAACATATCCCAGTCCACGTGATGGAAGCAGTCTTGGAGTGTGGAGTCAGCTTGGTCGGACCAGCGTTGGACAGACCTCAGCGTGGGAGCCTCTTGTTTTAGTTTCTGTCTGTAGGCAGGGATCAACAAAATGGAGTCGTGGTCAGCTTTTCCGAAAGGGCTTATGCTTTGAAGAGTGTCTCTGGCGGAGAACGGGATACGCTGAAGTTGGCTTAGTTCTGTAGTTGACATTTCAACGTTTGGACCGTCGTCCTATCGTCCTCGGAACAGGAGGTTACATTTTCGTCAAGGGCTAAAATTGTGTAGGGAGAGAAGGGTGTGTTTCATAGTTTACAGCCCATGTCTCTTCATAGGGGCGGGCCACTGATTGAGCAGAGCCCTAACCTTATGAAAACCCAAATCTCTCATTTGGAAGCCAAAATTACATTTAATCTTTTCACAAATAGTTTTATTTAAACATTTGACTTGCACAACAATTCCATGTGAATCTGATAACTAGAATGTGTAGACTTTCCCAGATACAGTTTATGTCTTCCTGTCATCAGTCATAATGTCTCAGATGACAACCGAACTGACATCATATTCATTAAGTACCAATGCATATAGTCAACGGGTTCTATTACCGAAATATGGTTCGTTTCCCCCCACTTGTTTGATGTTCCCAGACTCTCTATGTTTAGCAAAGGCTCTTCAGGAGTGCCTCTTTAGAGTCAAGAGAGAGGGAAGGGAGAAAGGTATTTATGGGGTCATAAACCTTACCCACAGGCCAACGTCATGACAGTGGAGACAGGAGAGCAGAATTTGACCAATCACAGCAGAGACAGAAGAAGAGAGCAGAACTTGACCAATCACAGCGGAGACAGAAGAAGAGAGCAGATCTAGACTATTTCTGGTGAGATCAAGTGCTAAAATCTATGCACAGCATGTAGGTAGTTGAAGTTGAACCGTTCGCCAAAAGGTCATCTGTTCGAATCGTGTTCTGAGCTCTAGAACTAAAGGCTGATATTAACCTGGTGACTGAAGGGCCACTGGGTTCATATCCACAAAACAATCTGCTACCGTTGGGCCCTTGAGCAAGGCTCTTAACCCCACAACATTCTCTCCATCCAAAGATGCAGCTTGACTATGTACTCTGGTGTGTCTGTGTGATGTGTGTGTGGGGGGGGGTATTTAACTTTTTTCATAATTCCTGTGCCGTTGGCTTGGACACACACACACACACACACACACACACACACACACACACACACATGAACACACTCACGAACACACACACACATTACAACCTAATGATGAGGAAAAATCAAGCATTCGCCAGGAGCATGGATTCCATGTCTGCTTTTGAATTGGCACCCTATTCCCTATATATTGCACTTCATTGAACCAGAGTAGTGCACTTCATTAGTGTGCTACTGTATACAGGGAATAGAGTGTCATTTGGGACACCGTTGTAAGTAATTGACATTCATTAAAAGATGTACTCTGGGAAAACTAAACTACATGACAAGTCTGTAGTTTAATAGGAGGGTAATTTAACCCCAGAGTGAGGAGAGAGACAAAACAATCAGAGAAGCAATGTCTGACTGTCTGGACAAATCTTAATATTTCCCTTTAATCAGAGGTAGCCTGGTGCAATTATACACTCAGTGTACTAATAGATCTCTGATCATCGGTCGTCAATTATAAGAGGATTTCAACAGCAGTATGGCTGCATCGTTAACTGTGGAAGTACGGCTGCATCAATAGCTGGGGAGGTACGGCTGCATCGTTAACTGTGGAAGTACGGCTGCATCAATATCTGGGGAGGTACGGCTGCATCATTGAAAAGCTTATTACTACAGTATATTCACAATAGCACCATGGAGATATTTTCCGTATCCAAAATCTTCAAATTACAGTGCCTTGTGAAAGTATTCGGCCCCCTTGAACTTTTTTAACAAACCAAAAACTGAAAAATTGGGCGTGCAAAATTATTCAGCCCCCTTAAGTTAATACTTTGTAGCGCCATCTTTTGCTGCGATTACAGCTGTAAGTCGCTTGGGGTATGTCTCTATCAGTTTTGCACATCGAGAGACTGACATTTTTTCCCATTCCTCCTTGCAAAACAGCTCGAGCTCAGTGAGGTTGGATGGAGAGTATTTGTGAACAGCAGTTTTCAGTTCTTTCCACAGATTCTCGATTGGATTCAGGTCTGGACTTTGACTTGGCCATTCTAACACCTGGATATGTTTATTTTTGAACCATTCCGTTGTAGATTTTGCTTTATGTTTTGGATCATTGTCTTGTTGGAAGACAAATCTCCATCCCAGTCTCAGGTCTTTTGCAGACTCCATCAGGTTTTCTTCCAGAATGGTCCTGTATTTGACTCCATCCATCTTCCCATCAATTTTAACCATCTTCCCTGTCCCTGCTGAAGAAAAGCAGGCCCAAACCATGATGCTGCCACCACCATGTTTGACAGTGGGGATGGTGTGTTCAGGGTGATGAGCTGTGTTGCTTTTACGCCAAACATAACGTTTTGCATTGTTGCCAAAAAGTTACATTTTGGTTTCATCTGACCAGAGCACCTTCTTCCACATGTTTGGTGTGTCTCCCAGGTGGCTTGTGGCAAACTTTAAACTACACTTTTTATGGATATCTTTAAGAAATGGCTTTCTTCTTGCCACTCTTCCATAAAGGCCAGATTTGTGCAATATACGACTGATTGTTGTCCTATGGACAGAGTCTCCCACCTCAGCTGTAGATCTCTGCAGTTCATCCAGAGTGATCATGGGCCTCTTGGCTGCATCTCTGATCAGTCTTCTCCTTGTATGAGCTGAAAGTTTAGAGGGACGGCCAGGTCTTGGTAGATTTGCAGTGGTCTGATACTCCTTCCATTTCAATATTATCGCTTGCACAGTGCTCCTTGGGATGTTTAAAGCTTGGGAAATCTTTTTGTATCCAAATCCGGCTTTAAACTTCTTCACAACAGTATCTCGGACCTGCCTGGTGTGTTCCATGTTCTTCATGATGCTCTCTGCGCTTTTAACGGACCTCTGAGACTATCACAGTGCAGGTGCATTTATACGGAGACTTGATTACACACAGGTGGATTGTATTTATCATCAATAGTCATTTAGGTCAACATTGGATCATTCAGAGATCCTCACTGAACTTCTGGAGAGAGTTTGCTGCACTGAAAGTAAAGGGGCTGAATAATTTTGCACGCCCAATTTTTCAGTTTTTGATTTGTTAAAAAAGTTTGAAATATCCAATAAATGTTGTTCCACTTCATGATTGTGTCCCACTTGTTGTTGATTCTTCACAAAAAAATACAGTTTTATATCTTTATGTTTGAAGCCTGAAATGTGGCAAAAAGTCGCAAAGTTCAAGGGGGCCGAATACTTTCGCAAGACACTGTACATTGAATATCATGGATTTAAGGATTTTGTACGCTAGCAAACCCGGGCTGATTTCAACTAGCTAACCTGGGCCTAGTAGACTGTGATTTCAACTAGCTAACCCGGGCCTAGTGGACTGTGATTTCAACTAGGAAACCCGGGCCTAGTAGACTGTGATTTCAACTAGCTAACCCGGGCCTAGTAGACTGTGATTTCAACTAGCTAACCCGGGCCTAGTAGACTGTAATTTCAACTAGCTAACCCGGGCCTAGTAGACTTTGATTTCAACCAGCTAACCCAGGCCTAGTAGACTGTGATTTCAACTAGCTAACCCAGGCCTAGTAGACTGTGATTTCAACTAGCAAACCCAGGCCTAGTAGACTGTGAATTCAACTAGCTAACCCGGGCCTAGTAGACTGTGATTTCAACCAGCTAACCCGGGCCTAGTAGACTGTGATTTCAACTAGCTAACCCGGGCCTAGTAGACTGTGATTTCAACCAGCTAACCCGGGCCTAGTAGACTGTGATTTCAACTAGCAAACCTGGGTAACATTCAAGTAAAAAAATCTGAGCCGTTCGATAATTGAAAAGACATTTCACTGGCCTGACGGGCTAGTAGGGACACATTATCAAGCTATCAGGCTAGCAGGCTAGCAGTAATTTCCGTACCTAAATATCATATACAGTACAGACAATGGTAGTTGTAGATGGCAAAGGTAAGACAAAGAGTGTGGGGATCATTGAAGAATTTAAATGTAATTTGTGTTTTGAATATCAATAAGACAACATTGCATAGAGGGACTCAATAAAATGAAATGGACAAGTCTGTGTTTGGGATCTCCTTGGAGATTTATGGTGAGGGTGATTCATTAGAAGAAAGAAAAACATTTGACGGGTCATTCCATTCATTTGCTGCCTTTTAACTCTTGATATTCCCCATCCCGCATCCGGGAGTGTAATCATCGCCTGAGAATAATTAGCATTATGCAACGGACATAAATATCCCTAGAAAATATTCCTATTCATGAAAATCACAAATTAAATATATTGAGACACTATTTAGCCTTTTGTTAATCACCCTGTCATCTCAGATTTAGAAAATATGCTTTACAGTCAAAGCTAGACAAGCATTTGTGTAAGTTTATCGATAGCCTAGCATAACATTATGCCTTGCTAGCAGCAGGCAACCTTGTCACAAATCAGAAAAGCAATCAAATTAAATCGTTTACCTTTGATGATCTTCGGATGTTTTCACTCACGAGCCTCCCAGGTAGATAGCCAAAGTTCATTTTTTCCCAAAATATTATTTTTGTAGGCGAAATAGCTCAGTTTGTTCTTCACGTTTGGCTGAGAAATCGACCGGAAATTGCAGTCAAGAAAATGGCGAAAAATATTCCAAATTAGCTCCATAATATCGACAGACACATGGCAAACGTTATTTATAATCCATCCTCAAGGTGTTTTTCTAATATCTATTCGATAATATATCCGTCGGGACAATTCGTTTTTCACTAGGACCGATTGGAGTAATGGTTACCTCTGTATTTTACACGAGAATCTCTCTCGGAGCCACCATGTGACCACTTACGCAATTCTTCAACATAAATGCGTAAAACTACGTCACAATGCTGTAGACACCTTGGGGAATACGTAGAAAGCGTAAGCTGGTTCATTGCAAACTCACAGTTCAATAGGGACTCATTGGAACGCAGCGCTTTCAAAACCTGGGGCACTTCCGGATTGGATTTTTCTCAGGCTTTCGCCTGCAACATCAGTTCTGTTATACTCACAGACAATATCTTTACAGTTTTGGAAACGTTAGAGTGTTTTCTATCCAAAGCTGTCAATTATTGGCATATTCTAGCATCTTGTCCTGAAAAAATATCCAGTTTAAAACGAGAACGTTTTTTTTCCAAATAAGAAAATACTGCCCCTAGAGTCGCAACAGGTCATGAACAAATTCTTATTTTCAATGACGGCCTAGGAACAGTGGGTTAACTGCCTGTTCAGGAGCAGAATGACAGATTTGTAGCTTGTCAGCTCGGGGATTGAACTTTTTCCTGCCAAGGCAGCAGCTACTCTTCCTGGGGTTTATTATGGATCCTCATTGTTTCCTGCCAAGGCAGCAGCTACTCTTCCTGGGGTTTATTATGGATCCTCATTGTTTCCTGCCAAGGCAGCAGCTACTCTTCCTGGGGTTTATTATGGATCCTCATTGTTTCTTGCCAAGGCAGCAGCTACTCTTCCTGGGGTTTATTATGGATCCTCATTGTTTCCTGCCAAGGCAGCAGCTACTCTTCCTGAGGTTTATTATGGATCCCCATTAGTTCCTGCCAAGGCAGCAGCTACTCTTCCTGGGGTTTATTATGGATCCCCATTAGTTCCTGCCAAGGCAGCAGCTACTCTTCCTGGGGTTTATTATGGATCCTCATTAGTTCTTTCCAAGGCAGCAGCTACTCTTCCTGGGGTTTATTATGGATCCTCATTAGTTCCTGCCAAGGCAGCAGCTACTCTTCCTGGGGTATATTATGGATCCCTATTAGTTCCTGCCAAGGCAACAGCTACTCTTCCTGGGGTTTATTAAGGATCCTCATTGGTTCCTGCCAAGGCAGCAGCTACTCTTCCTGGGGAGGTGCATGTTAAGGCAGATATATACAATTTAAAATGTGACATGACATTACATTTCATAACACTTTTCACAACACATTAATAAAGTGTGTTCCCTCAGGCGACTACCCTACTACCACACATCTACAATGCAAAACCCATGTGGATGAGTGTGTTATCATGCATATGTCTGTGCCTGTGTTTGTCTCTCTTCAGAGTCCATAAGGTGTATTTCTATCTGTTTTATAATTCTGATTCTACTGCTGCATCAGTTACCTGGTGTGGAATAGAGTTCAATGTAGTCATGGCTCTATGTAGTACTGTGGAATAGAGTTCCATGTAGTCATGGCTCTATGTAGTACTGTGGAATAGAGTTCCATGTAGTCATGGCTCTATGTAGTACTGTGGAATAGAGTTCCATGTAGTCATGGCTCTATGTAGTACTGTGGAATAGAGTTCCATGTAGTCATGGCTCTATGTAGTACTGTGGATTAGAGTTCCATGTAGTCATGGCGCTATGTAGTACTGTGCACCTCCCATAGTCTGTTCTGGACTTGGGGACTGTGAAGAGAGACCTCTTGTGACATGTCTTGTGGGGTATGCATGGGTGTCCAAGCTATGTGCCAGTAGTTTAGACAGACAGCTCGGTGCATTCAACATGTCAATACCTCTCACAAATACAAGTAGTGATGAAGTTCATCTCTCCTCTTCCTTGATCCAGAAGAGATTTTCATGCATATTAATGTTAGCTCTCTGTATACATCCAAGGGCCAGCCGTGCTGCTCTGTTCTGAGCCAATTTTACTTTTCCCTAAGTCCCTCTTTGTGGAACCACACGACTGAACAGTAGTCAAGGTTCCGACAAAACTAGGAGCTGTAGGACCTGCCTTTGACAGACTTCCGCTAACAATATGTTTTGACCATGGCAGTTTACAATCCAGGGTTACTCCACGCAGTTTAGCCATCTCAACTTGCTCCATTTCCACATTATTTATTACACGATTTAGTTGAGGTTCAGGGTTAAGTGAACGATTTGTCCCAAATATAATGCTTTCAGTTTTAGAAATATTTAGGGCTACCATATTCTTTACCACCCATTCTGAAACTAAATGCATCTCTTTGTTAAGGGTTGCAGTCATTTCAGTCGCTGTAGTAGCTGATGTGTATAGTGTTCAGTCATCCACATACATAGACACACTGGCTTTACTCAATTCCTGATTATGTTGGAGAGTCTTCCATTAAAGAACACCCTCTGTGTTCTGTTAGACAGGTAACTCTGTATCCACAATATAGCAGGGGGTGTAAAGCCAGAACACATCAGACTATGATCGATAATGGCAAAAAGAGGGTTGACCCTACACGTTAGACGATTTCTTCTTAAAATCAGCCATAAATCCCCTAGTGACAAAGCTTGCTTTTTTTTGTGTAACAGGGAGTGGCAATTGAATGCAAGCTTCACAAAAAAATTTTAAAAAATAATTGTATAAAAAGTGTCTGGCCTGACTATCTGTGGGTAACAGGGTTGACTTGTTTTGCTTGAGCCACTCAGTTGTCCACAAGACAACACCAGAAAATGGGCAGAAAGAGTCAAACCAGTTTACCTGTTTTTAATCTATGACGAGACTATCAGATGTTCTCTTTTTATTTAATTTAAATATATATATATATTTCCTATATTAAAACGAGAGTTCAGTCCACGTGTAACACTGTTGACCTTAACATGAAGGACAGACGGTAAATTAATCACTAAATCACAGGAAATGAATAGTTGTCTCCAGACAGTACTTTGTCAAAGCAACAAACTAACTAGGACTTTACAGTGATGGAGAAAGTTCAGATAAATGTTTGGATTAAGTGGTTTAAAATCATAAAGGGACACAAGGGTTATCACAGGGACATGTAAAAAGGCGTGAATTTTGGAACTTTAGCAAGACATTATTCACGTAAAAAAATCGGATTTATTTAATTCTCTATGTGGTCTAAAATTAAAGGGCACATCATTTAAATATAACAGGCTTTTAAAATTCAATACCGGTGCACAATTTCTACTTAAAGTATTAAAGGGACGCAAAAGGCACTATTTTTTGGGGGTGAAATGACACAGAAGTTGGGATAAGGAAGTACTTCAAATGAACAGAGGGCAGCACACTAAATTCGACTCCCAATTACCACTTTTACTGACAACATACTGACATGACACAGACCTTCGTCAGGTCGAAATTATGATTCCTTAGATCGAGTCTAACCTTTAAAAATAAATTTCTATAAAGAAGATAATGCTTTTTTGGGGGAAATAATTGGAAGGTACTTGTACCATTTTACAGTTATTGTGAGATGATGCAGGAAAAAAATCATCCCTCGTCCTTTCCCAGAAAACAACTAGTTGTCCTTTTTTAACACACCATTACATTTCAAGGAAGCAATAACTCCCTTCTCGGGCTGAGAAAACAGACATCTCCTTTCATGAAATCTGTCTGTACCTGAAAGCTTGATAGTCTGTCTTCAGATTCCAGTGGAGGCTGCTGAGGGGAGGACGGCTCGTAATAAAGTCTGGAATGGAGTGAATGGAATGGAATGAAACACATCACACGTTTGACCTCATTCCATTTACTCCAATCCACACATTTTATTCCATTCCAGACATTATTATGAATCGTCATCCCCTCAGCAGCCTCCACTAATTCTCATGTAAACATGAGCTCTCGACATTACAAACCGTTGTCAAACAGGCTAAAGTTTCATGTTGAGTGGCTTTTATATTGAGTAAATGTTCACGACTAAATGTTTTTCTCTACAAACACACACAAACGACACCATTCATAGTCCAACGAATTGTTTGTGCACGGTAGTAGTAGCCCACAGGCCATTTATTTGTGTCTATCAGCGGCAGTACAAATGGGGTCAACAGTGCCACCTGCTGGTGGCGTGATGGTATTAATGGAGAAAGGGGTTCTGTTAGGGAGAGGCGGACCATCGGGGCGGCCCAGGCAGACACGAGCCAGGGCGTATTCCCCGTACATACCTGTATTAATAAGGAGACAGATGGGACACTATAGTGTTAGCTTCGGCTTTAATAAAATAAGATATTTCTTTAAAGGTTAAATAAACGGACACGGTTACAGATAACTTTCCCAAAATTCCCAGGTTTTTCCAGAAATCGCAGTTGGGAAACTTCCAGAATCAGGAGGGAATAAACAGGAAATCCAGAATCCTCCGACCAGGATTTCTGGAAAACCTGGGAATTTTGGGAAAGTTATCGTAACTTTATAAGCTTACAGAGCATTATGGGTACAGTAGTACATCATGCTACAATAAAATGATAGGCTCCCGAGTGGTGCAGTGATCTAAGGCACTGCATCTCAGTGCTAGAGGTGTCACTACAGACACCCTGGTTCTTTGGCCCAGCGTTGTCTGGATTTGGCCGGTGTAGGCTGTCATTGTAAATAATAATTTAATCTTGACTTGCCTCGTTAAATAAAATGAAAAAATACCAAAGAAGAAGACGGCCACCGCGACCCAGAGGCTTTTCAACACGATATCCTTAATGACTGTGCTGCCGTACAGGTCCTCATCATCTTTCACCACGATGATGTTACCATGGGAATCCTCATCCCCATCATCCCACCGAGCCAGAGCAGAGGGGAAGTCCAGTCTGAGAGCCTCAGGAGGGAGCACCTGGATGGAAAGAAGAGAAGGAAAATATTATATATAAGCACATTTATTTTGTCTCTAGGCAGTCTCCAAGCTGGATTTTAACGGTTCAATGAAAGCTGAGGGGAGGACGGCTCATAACAATATGAGGGATCACATTTTTTAATATCAACTTTTGTTTTCAATTTAGCTAAGGCTCTTATCCAGAGTGACTTATAATCAATGCATTCAACTAAGGTTATGTAGGTCAAAATACTCACAGATGAAGTTATTATTTATTTATTTCAAACAGTATTTTTTTTATTCCAGGTCTGGATAGAATACAATGCCTCCCACCTTGAGCCCCAGGTAGAGTCTCTTGACCCTGCGGTAATCAGTGTCCTGTACATCACAACGGTATGTCCCAGCATCCTCCTCCCTCACCTAGGTTGAAGATATTCATGTTAGGACAATGTTCTAGTCACGTGAGTAAGCTTTCGACAAAATAAACGGAACCATCGCCGTTGCTAACTAGAATCGTTGCTTCCGTCCGTTTAGAATTCTTCTGCATTCATGCAAAGAGTTCTGGGAATTTTTAGAAACCCTCTTGACTTAACCTTGGTTGACCTAGCTCTCTCACCGGGTCCAGGACCAGCCGGTCTAACCTGGGGGCGTCCCAGCGTCCCAGCAGAGAGTCGTCGGTGGTCACCACCCCCCGGGCGTGGCGCCACGATACCCGGAAGGAGAAGCGACCCATGGCCTCCATCACCTCACCCAGACAGTCCAGCTCCAACCGCTGACCAGCTTGCACAGTGACAGTCTGGAGAAGAGGAGTACAAGAGGAGGAGGGGGAAGGGGGAGGAGGAGGAATAGAAAGAGGAGGAGGAGGGGGAAATGTACTTCAAGGGGACTACCACAGGAGATACTAATGCCGGAAACCCTCCAATTGCCACATCTCTGCACATCAAAATTTCCTGTCAGACCTGGGATTCCTACCTCTACTACATGGACAAGAATTGGTAAGGGATTTTGTCAGTCACAAAAGAGGTACATAACAGCAAAAATAAATTACTTGACAATTGACCAGGATAATAGACCAGGATAATAGACCAGGATAATAGACCAGGACAATATACCATGATAATAGACCAGGATAATAGACCAGGATAATAAACCAGGATAATAGACCAGGATAATAGACCAGGATAATATACCAGGATAATAGACCAGGATAATAGACCAGGATAATAGACCAGGACAATAGACCAGGACAACAGACCAGGATAATAGACCATGACATTAGACCAGGACAACACAATAGACCAGGACATTAGACCAGGATAATAGACCAGGATAACAGACCAGGACATTAGACCAGGACATTAGACCAGGATAATAGACCAGGGCAATAGACCAGGACAATAGACCAGGACAATAGACCAGGATAATAGACCAGGATAATAGACCAGGACAACACAATAGACCAGGACATTAGACCAGGATAATAGACCAGGATAACAGACCAGGATAATAGACCAGGACAATATACCAGGATAATAGACCAGAACAATAGACCAGGATAATAGACTAGGACAATATACCAGGATAACAGACCAGGATAATAGACCAGGATAACAGACCAGGATAATAGACCAGGACAATATACCAGGATAATAGACCAGAACAATAGACCAGGATAATAGACTAGGACAATATACCAGGATAATAGACCAGGATAATAGACCAGGATAATAGACCAGGATAATAGACTAGGACAATATACCAGGATAATAGACCAGGATAATATACCAGGATAATAGACCAGGATAATAGACCAGGACATTAGACCAGGATAATAGACCAGGATAATAGACCAGGATAATAGACCAGGATAATAGACCAGGATAATAGACCAGGATAATAGACTAGGACAATATACCAGGATAATAGACCAGGATAATAGACCAGGATAATAGACCAGGATAATAGACTAGGACAATATACCAGGATAATAGACCAGGATAATATACCAGGATAATAAACCATGATAATAGACCAGGATAATAGACCAGGATAATAGACCAGGATAATAGACCAGGACAATAGACCAGGACAACAGACCAGGACAATAGACCAGAACAATAGACCAGGATAATAGACCATGACATTAGACCAGGACAATAGACCAGAACAATAGACTAGGATAATAGACCATGACATTAGACCAGGATAATAGACCAGGACAATATACCAGGATAATAGACCAGGACAATAGACCAGGATAATAGACCAGGATAATAGACCAGGATAATAGACCAGGATAATAGACCAGGATAATAGACCAGGATAATAGATCAGGACAATATACCAGGACAATATACCAGGATAATAGACCAGGACAATAGACCAGGATAATAGACCAGGATAATAGACCAGGATAATAGACCAGGATAATAGACCAGGATAATAGACCAGGACAATAGACCAGGATAATAGACCAGGATAATAGACCAGGATAATAGACCAGGACAATATACCAGGATAATAGACCAGGACAATAGACCAGGACATTAGACCAGGATAATAGACCATGACATTAGACCAGGACAACACAATAGACCAGGACATTAGACCAGGATAATAGACCAGGATAACAGACCAGGACATTAGACCAGGACATTAGACCAGGATAATAGACCAGGACAATATACCAGGATAATAGACCAGGATAATAGACCAGGATAATAGACCAGGATAATAGACCAGGACAATAGACCAGGACAATTGACCAGTGCAATATACCAGGACAATAGACCAGTGCAACATACCAGGATAACACAATAACCTCAGCGACTTATTTCCATTGTGGTCCAAAGATATTATTATTAATTGTATGTATTTACGGCGAGATTATTCACCTGCAGACCACACTGCCAGGAGTCCACACAGCGGACCTTCCGGACATGGCAGTCCTTCTCCTCCCCGACCTGGCCCTCTCTCAGTGGGCACAGCTCCTGGGTGCGTAGGCCCAGACCACAGGTGGTGCTGCAGGGAGAGCTGTGTATGATGACCTCTGCTGGGACGGCATTCAAGTCCTCCAGGTCAGCAAGGGACAGGGGGTTAGGTGTAGGACTGGACAGGCAGCAGAGGAGGAGGAAGGACCAGGAGACGAGGGAGATTGACATGGACAGACACAGACCCCAACTCCCCATCTTTGTGTCTCTGTGTCTGTATCTGTCTCTATAAATTACTGCGGTGTGTGGAGTGAATAAGGGAAGATGCTGTTATTTTAAAGTTATCTATTTCAATTAATGATTCATCCAAAATTCTAGAATGGAACGGGTTATAATCCATTACATTATTGTGACATCACAACATCATGGAAGTTCTGGAACTTTGAATGGGAAGAAAATCAAAAGCATCACAGTGAGAGTAGTTGCAGGGTGTTTGTCTGCCACCTAGTGTTCATAACCTGTAATAACATGACAGATGGGTCAGAACATCTCTAAAACAATGAGTTTAGAAAAACACTAGGAACACCTTCACTTTCCATGACAGACTGACCAGGTGAATCCAGGAATCCAGAATCCAGCTATTATGCCTTGTTGATGTTACCTGTTAATTCCACTTCAAATCAGTGTAGATGAAGGAGAGGAGACAGGTTAAAGATGAAGGGGAGGAGACAGGTTAAAGATGAAGGGGAGGAGACAGGTTAAAGATGAAGGGGAGGAGACAGATTAAAGATGAAGGGGAGGAGACAGGTTAAAGATGAAGGGGAGGAGACAGGTTAAAGATGAAGGGGAGGAGACAGGTTAAAGATGAAGGGGAGGAGACAGGTTAAAGATGAAGGGGAGGAGACAGGTTAAAGATGAAGGGGAGGAGACAGGTTAAAGATGAAGGGGAGGAGACAGGTTAAAGATGAAGGGGAGGAGACAGGTTAAAGATGAAGGGGAGGAGACAGGCTAAAGATGAAGGGGAGGATACAGGTTAAAGATGAAGGGGAGGAGACAGGTTAAAGATGAATGGGAGGAGACAGGTTAAAGATGAATGTGAGGAGACAGGTTAAAGATGAAGGGGAGGAGACAGGTTAAAGATGAAGGGGAGGAGACAGGTTAGAGAAGGTTAGAGATTTTTAAGCCTAGAGACAATTGAGACATGGATTGTCCGTGTGTGCCATTCATCCTGCAGGTGATCACAGTGTGTCTGTACTGTGTGATTCCTGCAGGTTATCACAGTGTGTCTGTCCTGTGTGATTCCTGCAGGTTATCACAGTGTGTCTGTACTGTGTGATTCTTTCAGGTTATCACAGTGTGTCTGTCCAGTGTGATTCCTGCAGGTTATCACAGTGTGTCTGTACTGTGTGGTTCTTTCAGGTTATCACAGTGTGTCTGTACTGTGTGATTCCCACAGGTTATCACAGTGTGTCTGTACTGTGTGGTTCTTCCAGGTTATCAGAGTGTGTCTGTACTGTAGAGGGGCTATAACAGTAGAGAGGCTATATACAGGAGAGAGGCTATATACAGTAGGGAGGCTGTATACAGTAGAGAGGCTATAACAGTAGAGAGGCTATGTACAGGAGAGAGGCTATATACAGTAGAGAGGCTGTATACAGGCACCGGTTAGTCGGGCTAATTGAGGTAGTATGTAAATGAATGTATAGTTAAAGTGACTACACATGGAATAAACAAAACATAGAGTCAATAACACAATAGAAAAGTCTATATACAGTGTGTGCAAATTAGGTCAAATAAGGGAGTTAAGGCAATAAATAGGCCATGGTGGATAACTAATTACGATACAGCAATTAAAACACTGGAATGATATATGTGTAGAAGATGAATGTGCAAGTAGAGATACTGGGGTGCAAAGGAGCAAGATAAATAAATAAATACTGTATGTGGATGAGGTAGTTGGATGGGCTACTTACAGATGGGCTATGTACAGGTGCAACGATCTGTGAGCTGCTCTGACAGCTGGTGCTTAAATCTAGCGAGGGAGATATGAGTCTCCAGCTTCAGTGATTTTTGCAGTTCGTTCCAGTCATTGGCAGCAGAGAAGTTAGCATAGTTAGAATGATAATCAGTAGTGTTACATGGTAGTTAGAATGATAATCAGTAGTGAAGTTAGAATGATAATCAGTAGTGAAACCTGGTAGTTAGAATGATAATCAGCAGTGAAACATGGTAGTTAGAATGATAATCAGTAGTGAATTTAGAATGATAATCAGTAGTTAAGTTAGAATGATAATCAGTAGTGAAGTTAGAATGATAATCAGTAGTGAAACCTGGTAGTTAGAATGATAATCAGTAGTGAAGTTAGAATGATAATCAGTAGTGAAGTTAGAATGATAATCAGTAGTTAAGTTAGAATGATAATCAGTAGTGAAGTTAGAATGATAATCAGTAGTGAAACCTGGTAGTTAGAATGATAATCAGTAGTGAAACCTGGTAGTTAGAATGATAATCAGTAGTGAAACCTGGTAGTTAGAATGACACTCAGTAGTGAAACCTGGTAGTTAGAATGATAATCAGTAGTGAAGTTAGAATGATAATCAGTAGTGAAACCTGGTAGTTAGAATGATAATCAGTCGTGAAGTTAGAATGATAATCAGTAGTGAAGTTAGAATGATAATCAGTAGTGAAGTTAGAATGATAATCAGTAGTGAAGTTAGAATGATAATCAGTAGTGAAACCTGGTAGTTAGAATGACAATCAGAGGTGAAGTTATAATGATAATCAGTAGTGAAACCTGGTAGTTAGTATGATAATCAGTAGTGAAGTTAGAATGACAATCAGCAGTGAAACCTGGTAGTTAGAATGATAATCAGTAGTGAAGTTAGAATGATAATCAGTAGTGAAACCTGGTAGTTAGAATGATAATCAGTAGTGAAACCTGGTAGTTAGAATGATAATCAGTAGTGAAACCTGGTAGTTAGAATGATAATCAGTAGTGAAGTTAGAGTGATAATCAGTAGTGAAACCTGGTAGTTAGAATGATAATCAGTAGTGAAACCTGGTAGTTAGAATGATAATCAGTAGTGAAGTTAGAATGATAATCAGTAGTGAAGTTAGAATGATAATCAGTAGTGAAACCTGGTAGTTAGAATGACACTCAGTAGTGAAACCTGGTAGTTAGAATGATAATCTGTAGTGAAACCTGGTAGTTAGAATGATAATCAGTAGTGAAACCTGGTAGTTAGAATGACACTCAGTAGTGAAACCTGGTAGTTAGAATGATAATCAGTAGTGAAAAGCTGGTAGTTAGTATGATAATCAGTATTGAAGTTAGAATGACAATCAGCAGTGAAGTTAGAATGATAATCAGTAGTGAAACTTGGTAGTTAGAATGATAATCAGTAGTGAAACCTGGTAGTTAGAATGATAATCAGTAGTGTTACATGGTAGTTAGAATGATAATCAGTAGTGAAGTTAGAATGATAATCAGTAATGAAACCTGGTAGTTAGAATGATAATCAGTAGTGAAGTTAGAATGATAATCAGTAGTGAAACCTGGTATTTAGAATGATAATCAGTAGTGAAGTCAGAATGATAATCAGTAGTGAAACCTGGTAGTTAGAATGATAATCAGTAGTGAAGTTAGAATGATAATCAGTAGTGAAACCTGGTAGTTAGAATGATAATCAGTAGTGAAACCTGGTAGTTAGAATGATAATCAGTAGTGTTACATGGTAGTTAGAATGATAATCAGTGGTGAAGTTAGAATGATAATCAGTAATGAAACCTGGTAGTTAGAATGATAATCAGTAGTGAAGTTAGAATGATAATCAGTAGTGAAACCTGGTAGTTAGAATGATAATCAGCAGTGAAACATGGTAGTTAGAATTATAGTCAGTAGTGAAGTTAGAATGATAATCAGTAGTGAAACCTGGTAGTTAGAATGATAATTAGTAGTGAAACATGGTAGTTAGAATGATAATCTGTAGTGAAACCTGGTAGTTAGAATGATAATCAGTAGTGAAACCTGGTAGTTAGAATGATAATCTGTAGTGCAACCTGGTAGTTAGAATGATAATCAGTAGTGAAGTTAGAATGATAATCATTAGTGAAACCTGGTAGTTAGAATGACACTCAGTAGTGAAACCTGGTAGTTAGAATGATAATCTGTAGTGAAACCTGGTAGTTAGAATGATAATCAGTAGTGAAACCTGGTAGTTAGAATGACACTCAGTAGTGAAACCTGGTAGTTAGAATGATAATCAGTAGTGAAAAGCTGGTAGTTAGTATGATAATCAGTATTGAAGTTAGAATGACAATCAGCAGTGAAGTTAGAATGATAATCAGTAGTGAAACTTGGTAGTTAGAATGATAATCAGTAGTGAAACCTGGTAGTTAGAATGATAATCAGTAGTGTTACATGGTAGTTAGAATGATAATCAGTAGTGAAGTTAGAATGATAATCAGTAATGAAACCTGGTAGTTAGAATGATAATCAGTAGTGAAGTTAGAATGATAATCAGTAGTGAAACCTGGTATTTAGAATGATAATCAGTAGTGAAGTCAGAATGATAATCAGTAGTGAAACCTGGTAGTTAGAATGATAATCAGTAGTGAAGTTAGAATGATAATCAGTAGTGAAACCTGGTAGTTAGAATGATAATCAGTAGTGAAACCTGGTAGTTAGAATGATAATCAGTAGTGTTACATGGTAGTTAGAATGATAATCAGTGGTGAAGTTAGAATGATAATCAGTAATGAAACCTGGTAGTTAGAATGATAATCAGTAGTGAAGTTAGAATGATAATCAGTAGTGAAACCTGGTAGTTAGAATGATAATCAGCAGTGAAACATGGTAGTTAGAATTATAGTCAGTAGTGAAGTTAGAATGATAATCAGTAGTGAAACCTGGTAGTTAGAATGATAATTAGTAGTGAAACATGGTAGTTAGAATGATAATCTGTAGTGAAACCTGGTAGTTAGAATGATAATCAGTAGTGAAACCTGGTAGTTAGAATGATAATCTGTAGTGAAACCTGGTAGTTAGAATGATAATCAGTAGTGAAGTTAGAATGATAATCATTAGTGAAACCTGGTAGTTAGAATGACACTCAGTAGTGAAACCTGGTAGTTAGAATGATAATCAGTAGTGAAACCTGGTAGTTAGAATGATAATCAGTAGTGAAACCTGGTAGTTAGAATGATAATCTGTAGTGAAACCTGGTAGTTAGAATGATAATCAGTAGTGAAACCTGGTAGTTAGAATGACACACAGTCGTGAAACCTGGTAGTTAGAATGATAATCTGTAGTGAAACCTGGTAGTTAGAATGATAATCAGTAGTGAAACCTGGTAGTTAGAATGATAATCAGTAGTGAAACCTGGTAGTTAGAATGATAATCAGTAGTGAAACCTGGTAGTTAGAATGACAATCAGCAGTGAAGTTAGAATGACAATCAGAGGTGAAACCTGGTAGTTAGAATGATATTCAGTAGTGAAGTTAGAATGACACTCAGCAGTGAAACCTGGTAGTTAGAATGATAATCAGCAGTGAAGTTAGAATGACACTCAGCAGTGAAACCTGGAAGTTAGAATGACTCTCAGTAGTGAAACCTGGTAGTTAGAATGACTCTCAGTAGTGAAACCTGGTAGTTAGAATGATAATCAGTAGTGAAACCTGGTAGTTAGAATGACACTCAGTAGTGAAACCTGGTAGTTGTTTCACCTGTTATGTTCAATGGTTCTTTAAATTGTTTCTGTCACTTTTCACGTTATTTAAATATAACACAAAGTCAACAAGGTAGAAATACATACTGTGTTAAGTGTTCAATTTTTATTGTGGGGGGGTTCATAACATGTTCAACCAAATGCTTGTGAAGGAGAAGCATCAGTCCATTACAGGCATTGTAATATATTAAACTATATCTATACATATGGCTCCGATAACACAACCAGAGGAGACAGACATTCCATCTGAACAGCGCTAGATTCAGTCTCCACAAAAATATTGTGGATAAATGAAGATGTCCCATTCAGGCCATTTAATACCTCTAGTGACTCCCAAACCCGCATGCGGGAGCATAATCATCGCCTGAAACTAATCAGCATAACGCAACGGACATAAATATCCCTAGAAAATATTCCTATTCATGAAAATCACAAATGAACTATATTGAGACAGGGCTTAGCCTTTTGTTAATCACCCTGTCATCTCAGATTTTCAAAATATGCTTTACAGCCAACGCTAGACAAGCATTTGTGTAAGTTTATAATAGCCTAGCATAGCATTATGTCTTGCTAGCAGCAGGCAACCTTGTCACGGAAATCAGAAAAGCAATCAAATTAAATAGTTTACCTTTGATGAACTTCGGATGTTTTCACTCACGAGACTCCCAGGTAGATAGCCAAAGTTCATTTTTTCCCAAAATACTATTTTTGTAGGCAAAATAGCTCCATTTGTTCTTCACGTTTGGCTGAGAAATCGCCCTGGAAATTGCAGTCACCACAATGCTGAAAAATATTCCAAATTAGCAATATCGACAGAAACATGGCAAACGTTGTTTAGAAATCAATCCTCAAGGTGTTTTTCTAATATCTATTCGATAATATATCCATCGGGACAATTCGTTTTTCACTAGGATCGATTAGAATAATGGCTACCTCTGTATTTTACGGGAGAATCTCTCTCGGAGCCACCATGTAACCACTTACGCAATGTGGCCGCCTACGACTATTCTTCAACAGAAATGCGTAAAACTACGTCACAATGCTGTAGACACCTTAGGGAATACATAGAAAGTGTAAGCCCGTTGATGGTACATTCACAGCTGAATAGGGAGTCATTGGAACGCAGCGCTTTCAAAACCTGGGGCACTTCCGGATTGGATTTTTCTCAGGCTATCGCCTGCAACATCAGTTCTGTTATACTCACAGACAATATCTTTGCAGTTTTGGAAATGTTAGAGTGTTTTCTTTCCAAAGCTGTCAATTACAGTGCCTTGCAAAAGTATTCGGCCCCCTTGAACTTTGCGACCTTTTGCCACATTTCAGGCTTCAAACATAAAGATATAAAACTGTATTTTTTTGTGAAGAATCAACAACAAGTGGGACACAATCATGAAGTGGAACGACATTTATTGGATATTTCAAACTTTTTCAACAAATCAAAAACTGAAAAATTGGGCGTGCAAAATTATTCAGCCCCTTTACTTTCAGTGCAGCAAACTCTCTCCAGAAGTTCAGTGAGGATCTCTGAATGATCCAATGTTGACCTAAATGACTAATGATGATAAATACAATCCACCTGTGTGTAATCAAGTCTCCGTATAAATGCACCTGCACTGTGATAGTCTCAGAGGTCAGTTAAAAGCGCAGAGAGCATCATGAAGAACAAGGAACACACCAGGCAGGTCCGAGATACTGTTGTGAAGAAGTTTAAAGCCGGATTTGGATACAAACAGATTTCCCAAGCTTTAAACATCCCAAGGAGCACTGTGCAAGCGATAATATTGAAATGGAAGGAGTATCAGACCACTGCAAATCTACCAAGACCTGGCCGTCCCTCTAAACTTTCAGCTCATACAAGGAGAAGACTGATCAGAGATGCAGCCAAGAGGCCCATGATCACTCTGGATGAACTGCAGAGATCTACAGCTGAGGTGGGAGACTCTGTCCATAGGACAACAATCAGTCGTATATTGCACAAATCTGGCCTTTATGGAAGAGTGGCAAGAAGAAAGCCATTTCTTAAAGATATCCATAAAAAGTGTTGTTTAAATTTTGCCACAAGCCACCTGGGAGACACACCAAACATGTGGAAGAAGGTGCTCTGGTCAGATGAAACCAAAATTGAACTTTTTGGCAACAATGCAAAACGTTATGTTTGGCGTAAAAGCAACACAGCTCATCACCCTGAACACACCATCCCCACTGTCAAACATGGTGGTGGCAGCATCATGGTTTGGGCCTGCTTTTCTTCAGCAGGGACAGGGAAGATGGTTAAAATTGATGGGAAGATGGATGGAGCCAAATACAGGACCATTCTGGAAGAAAACCTGATGGAGTCTGCAAAAGACCTGAGACTGGGACGGAGATTTGTCTTCCAACAAGACAATGATCCAAAACATAAAGCAAAATCTACAATGGAATGGTTCAAAAATAAACATATCCAGGTGTTAGAATGGCCAAGTCAAAGTCCAGACCTGAATCCAATCGAGAATCTGTGGAAATAACTGAAAACTGCTGTTCACAAATGCTCTCCATCCAACCTCACTGAGCTCAAGCTGTTTTGCAAGGAGGAATGGGAAAAAATGTCAGTCTCTCGATGTGCAAAACTGATAGAGACATACCCCAAGCCACTTACAGCTGTAATCACAGCAAAAGGTGGCGCTACAAAGTATTAACTTAAGGGGGCTGAATCATTTTGCACGCCCAATTTTTCAGTTTTTGATTTGTTAAAAAAAGTTTGAAATATCCAATAAATGTCGTTCCACTTCATGATTGTGTCCCACTTGTTGTTGATTCTTCACAAAAAAATAAAATGTTATATCTTTATGTTTGAAGCCTGAAATGTGGCAAAAGGTCGCAAAGTTCAAGGGGGCCGAATACTTTCGTAAGGCACTGTATATGCATATTCTAGCAGATTTTCCTGACAAAATATCCCATTTAAAACAGGAATGTTTTTTTTCCAAAAATGAAAATACTGCCCCCTAGCACCAAGAGGATTTATTAATGATCCGTTTCAGTCTGCTTAAGGGGGTTGGTTCTCCCATAGCCACCAATGCATTACCAACTGGGTCTGGTCTACCTAGATATTGATAATTGGGCTGGAAGAACATGTAAAAGAACACATTGTCATTGAGTGCACACTGTGCACCCACCTACACATTTATATTACATATGTGGTGTTTAGGTCCACTGGACCCGAGGGTAATAAAAGTGTGGAAAAGTGTGTGTGTAGGTGAAAACAAGTAAAAATTTTACAAAAAAAGGTTTGCAGTGTGCTTTCACTCTGTCTTCCTCCTCTCTGGACCTGCTGTTTCATCATAGCACCAAGAAACTGTCTGTCTCCCTGCCTGTCTGTCTGTCTCATTCTTTTCCCGTTGTAGTGAAACTACACTATGTCTTGCAGGTACATGCACAATGTTATTACAATACATTATTTCGATACATTGTAAAATAAAAAGTCAGTATTTTCCCACACTGTACCCCAGCCAGGTGTTCATTAAGGCAGGGACACAAACAAATGCATAGCTTTGCATGTGTGGCTCCTTACCACAATCAATCAGTCTGAGCAAAACTCATCTCTGCTCAGAGGACTTTAGAAATCATTTCTGCAGAGAGAGAAACTAATGTGGAAGGAGCGTCTTCCACTTTCCGAATATGGGGATCATGTCTCTGTCAATTTGTAGTCTGGCAGTGAGTTGGAAGAAGAGGATGAGATTGACCCTGAAGCCAGCCCCAGGACCAGCCCGTCAGCAACCAGCTCATCAGCAGCCTGCAGGAGGAGAAATATAGATGGAAAGAAAAATGTGAAATTGAACAGTCTTCTTGCCAAGGAATGACCCACCCAACATGGCTGCCAATGTGATAAGGATGCAACCAGGGCTGATGCGGATGGTGGTTACTCATCTACAGGACGTAAAGTCTTCTTTTCAACTGTTCATCCCAGATACCATCCAGAAAATCATTCTGGACTGCATTAAATTGGAGGGAAGGCGTGCTCTTGGAGGGAGATGGAAGGAGATGGACCAAACTCAGTAACATGCATACTTTGGGGTTCTATTCTTTGCTGGAGTTTTCAAAACCGATGGAGAATCTCATATGTATATACTGTACACAATACCATCTACGGCATCTTGCCTATGCCGTTCTGTACCATCTCTCATTCATATATCTTTATGTACATATTCTTTATCCCTTTACACTTGTGTCTATAAGGTAGTAGTTGTGGAATTGTTAGGTTATATTACTCGTTGGTTATTACTGCATTGTCGGAACTAGAAGCACAAGCATTTCGCTACACTCGCATTAACATCTGCTAACCATGTGTATGTGACAAATAACATTTTATTTTATTTGATTTGACGGCGTATGCCTCAATTGCGCCATGCTTTCACAGACGTGTAAATAGCGCAGATACAAAGGATGAGTCCTCTATCTTTCTCTATGGGTTAGCAAAATAGCTAGCTAGCTAGATAAGGTTAGCATGCTAGCTAGCGATACTGACAGCTGTCAGTGACCTATTTGTTGTTGTTTACCAATTCCACGTGGAAATTCCCCCACCCAATTTGTGAATCCGTGGCCTCCGTCATTCTTTCGGCGGTGGAACCTAAATGTGCATTTCCTAACTAGGACAGGATACTACGTCAAAACAGCGGAGGCAACTTCCTGTGGGGGTGATCCTTGAATTAAGCATTACAAAACTCACACAATGTTACGAGGGAAAATAGATGACTGTGTGCAGTTGCCCCATTGCCCCAGTAGATGGCAGTGGAAACTTGCAGCATCACAGCTTGGGAATCTCCTCCTCCAGCTCTGTATTAAACACATGAGGCTGCTGAGGGGAGGACGGGCTCATAATAATGTCTGGAACGGAGCCAATGGAAACCATGTGTTTGATGACATTCCATGTATTCCGCTCCAGTCATTACCACGAGCCAGTCATCCCCAATGAAGGTGCCACCAACCTCCTGTGGTATCAAAGCTACTATAAAATCACATCAAATTGTATCTGGCACAAGCTTTGTAGACAACAGGTGTAACGGTGAAATGCTTCCTGACGGGCCCATTTCCAACAATGCAGGGTTCAAGGTAAGATCAAAAACAGGAAGTGACAAAAGGAATAAATACACAGTGAATAATTAATTTTTTTTTTACCTTTATTTTACTAGTCAAGTCAGTTAAGAACAATTCCTTATTGTCAATGACGGCGGGTTAACTTCCTGGTCAGATTGACAGAGTTGTACCTTGTCAGCGCAGGGATTTGAACTTGCAAACTTTCAGTTACTAGTCCAACACTCTAATCACTAGGCTACCCTGCATAATGAGTACAAATAACACAACTATATACAGGAAGTATAAAATAACATGGCTATATACAGGAAGTATATAATAACATGGCTTTACACAGGGAGTGTAAAATAACATGGCTATATACAGGAAGTAGTAATAACATGGCTATATACAGGAAGTAGTAATAACATGGCTCTATACAGGGAGTAGAAAATAACATGGCTCTATACAGGGAGTAGAAAATAACATGACTCTATACAGGAAGTATAAAATAACATGACTATATACAGGAAGTATAAAATAACATGACTATATACAGGAAGTAGAAAATAACATGGCTATATACAGGAAGTATAAAATAACATGACTCTATACAGGAAGTATAAAATAACATGACAATATACAGGAAGTATAAAATAACATGACTATATACAGGAAGTATAAAATAACATGACAATATACAGGAAGTAGAAAATAACATGACTCTATACAGGAAGTATAAAATAACATGACAATATACAGGAAGTAGAAAATAACATGACAATATACAGGAAGTATAAAATAACATGACTCTATACAGGAAGTATAAAATAACATGACAATATACAGGAAGTAGAAAATAACATGACAATATACAGGAAGTATAAAATAACATGACTCTATACAGGAAGTATAAAATAACATGACAATATACAGGAAGTAGAAAATAACATGGCTATATACAGGAAGTAGAAAATAACATGGCTATATACAGGGAGTACCAGGCTGATGTGTAGGGGTATGAGGTCATTAAAATAGCTGTGTATTGTGCATGTAGGTATGGGCAAAGTGAAATTGGCAACAAGATAGATAAAAGACAGTTGCAGCTGTGTGCGTGTTGCTGTATGTAATGTCTTTGTGCGTATGTGCGTGCGTGCGTGTGTGCGTGTGTGCGTGTGGCCGTATGTAATGTCTGTGTGCGTGCATGCGTGTGTGCGTATGTAATGTCTGTGTGTGTACAAAAAAATATAAATGCAGGTATTCCGGGTAGCCATTTGATTAGCTATTTAGTAGTCTTGTTAATAATTCTTATAGCTTGGGGGTAGAAGCAGTTCAGGGTCCTGTTGGTTCCAGACTTTGTGCATTGGCTTGCCATGTGGTAGCAGAGAGGAAAGTCTGTGGCTTAGATGGCTGGAGTCTTTTACATTTTTGGGGGGGGTCTTCCTCCTCGTTTTGAGGTACCGCCTGTTATACACGTCCTGGATGGCAGGGAGCTCTGTCCCAGCAATGTACTGGGCCATCGACACTACCCTCTGTAGCGCCTTTCGGTCGGATGCCAAGTGGTTGCCATACCAAGCGGTGATGCAGTTAGTCAAGATGCTCTCGATGGTGCAGCTGCAGAACTTTTTTGAGGATCTGAGGGCCCATGCCAAATCTTTTCAGCCTCCTGAGCGGGTAAAGGTGCTGTCGTGCCATCTTCACAAATGTGTTGGTGTGTTTGGGCATTGATAGATCCTTAGTGATGTAGACAAAAAAGAACAGAGCTCTCGACCTGCTTCACTACAGCCCTATCAATGTGAATGAGGTCGTGCTCGGCCCTCCATTTCCTGTAGTCCACAATCAGCTCATTTGTCTTACTGACATTGAGGGAGAGGTTGTTGTCCTGGCACCACACTGCCAGGTCTCTGACCTCCTCCCTATAGCCTGTCTCATCGTCGTCGGTGATTAGGCCAACGACCGTTGTGTTGGCAGCAAACTGCTCCCCCTCTTCATCGCTCGACGTCTCCGGGCAACTAATCACCTGCTCCATACCATTATGTGTTATCGTATTGTATTATATATGAAGTCCAGACATGTTACTACCTGGACTTCATCTATACCTTGATTCCCTCACCTTTTTTTGCCTTCTGTAGCCTCAGTCTTCAGAAAGTATTGATATGTTTTCATGTTCAGTACGCAGCTCATGTTTTGTTCCTTTGCCTTTCATCATTGTTATTAAACTTTCCTTCTGCACCTTCTTCCTGATTCTCTGCTCCCTGACTCCCTGCTCCCTGACTCCCTGCTTCCTGACTCTCTGCTCCCTGACTCCCTGCTCCCTGACTCTCTGCTTCCTGACTCTCTGCTCCCTGACTCCCTGCTCCCTGATTCTCTGCTTCCTGATTCTCTTCTACCTGATTCTCTGCTCCCTGACTCTCTGCTCCCTGACTCTCTGCTCCCTGACTCCCTGCTCCCTGACTCTCTGCTTCCTGACTCTCTTCTCCCTGACTCCCTGCTCCCTGATTCTCTTCTCCCTGATTCTCTGCTCCCTGATTCTCTTCTCCCTGACTCTCTGCTCCCTGACTCTCTGCTTCCTGACTCTCTGCTTCCTGACTCTCTGCTCCCTGACTCCCTGCTTCCTGATTCTCTGCTCCCTGATTATCTGCTGCCTGACTCTCTGCTCCCGGACTCTCTGCTCCCTGACTCTCTGCTCCCTGATTCTCTTCTCCCTGATTCTCTGCTCCCTGATTCTCTGCTCCCTGACTCTCTGCTCCCTGATTCTCTGCTCCCTGACTCTCTGCTCCCTGACTCTCTGCTCCCTGACTCCCTGCTCCCTGATTCTCTGCTCCCTGACTCCCTGCTTCCTGACTCTCTGCTCCCTGACTCCCTGCTTCCTGACTCTCTGCTTTCGGACTCCCTGCCCCCTGACTCTCTGCTCCCTGACTCCCTGCTTACGGACTCCATGACTCCCTGCTTCCTGACTCCCTGCTTATGGACTCCATGACTCTCTGCTTCCTGACTCCCTGCTTCCTGACTCCCTTCTCCCTGACTCCCTGCTTATGGACTCCATGACTCCCTGCTTCCTGACTCCCTGCTCCCTGACTCTCTGCCTCTCTGCTTTCTGACTCTCTGCTCCCAGACTCCTTGCTCCCTGACTCCCTGCTTCCTGACTCCCTGCTTTCTGAGTCCCTGCCCCCTGACTCTCTGCTCCCTGACTCCCTGCTTACGGACTCCATGACTCCCTGCTTCCTGACTCCCTGCTCCCTGACTCTCTGCCTCTCTGCTTTCTGACTCTCTGCTCCCTGACTCCCTGCTCCCTGACTCCCTGCTTCCTGACTCTCTGCTTTCTGAGTCCCTGCCCCCTGACTCTCTGCTTCCTGACTCCCTGCTTACGGACTCCATGATTCTCTGCTTCCTGACTCCCTGCTTCCTTACTCCCTTCTCCCTGACTCCCTGCTTCCTGACTCTCTGCTTCCTGACTCCCTGCTTCCTGACTCCCTTCTCCCTGACTCCCTGCTCCCTGACTCCCTGCTTCCTGGCTCTCTGCTTTCTGAGTCCCTGCCCCCTGACTCTCTGCTTCCTGACTCCCTGCTTACGGCCTCCATGATTCTCTGCTTCCTGACTCCCTGCTCCCTGACTCCCTGCTTCCTGACTCTCTGCTTTCTGAGTCCCTGCCCCCTGACTCCTTGCTTCCTGACTCCCTGCTTCCTGACTCCCTGCCTCTCTGCTTTCTGACTCTCTGATCCCTGACTCCCTGACTCCCTGCTCCCTGACTCCCTGCTTACGGACTCCATGACTCTCTGCTCGCTGACTCTCTGCTCCCTGACTCTCTGCTCCCTGACTCCGTGCTTACAGACTCCATGACTCTCTGCTTCCTGACTCCCTGCTTACGGACTCCATGACCCTCTGCTCCCTGACTCTCTACTCCCTGACTCTCTGCTTCCTGACTCCTTGCCTCTCTACTTCCTGACTCTCTGTTCCCTAACTCTCTGCTTACTGAATTCCCGACTTCCTGACTCCCTGCTTATGGACTCCATGACTCTCTACTTCCTGACTCTCTGCTGCCTGACTCCCAGCTTCATGACTCCCTGCTTCCTGACTCCCTGCTCCCTGACTCCCTGCTCCCTGACTCCCTGCTCCCTGACTCCCTGCTCCCTAACTCCCTGCTTCCTGACTCTCTGCTTTCTGAATTCCTGACTACCTGACTCCCTGCTTACGGACTCCATGACTCTCTGCTTCCTGACTCTCTGCTCCCTGACTCCCTGCTTCCTGACTCTCTGCTTCCTGACTCCCTGCTCCCTGACACCCTGCTTCCTGACTCTCTGCTTTCTGAGTCCCTGCCTGCTGACTCCCTGCTTCCTGACTCCCTGCTTCCTGATTCCCTGCCTCTCTGCTTTCTGACTCTCTGCTCCCTGACTCCCTGACTGTCTGCTCCCTGACTCTCTGCTCCCTGACTCCCTGCTTACAGACTCACTGCGTACGGACTCCATGACTCTCTGCTCCCTGACTCTCTGTTCCCTGGCTCTCTGCTCCCTGACTCCCTGCTTACGGACTCCATGACTCTCTGCTTCCTGACTCCCTGCTTACGGACTCCATGACTCTCTGCTTCCTGACTCTCTTCCTGACTCCCTTCTCCCTGACTCCCTGCTCCCTGACTCCCTGCTTCCTGACTCTCTGCTTTCTGAGTCCCTGCCCCCTGACTCTCTGCTTCCTGACTCCCTGCTTACGGACTCCATGACTCTCTGCTTCCTGACTCTCTGCTCCCTGACTCACTGCTTCCTGACTCCCTGCTTCCTGATTCCCTGCCTCTCTGCTCCCTGACTCTCTGCTCCCTGACTCTCTGCTCCCTGACTCCCTGCTTACGGACTCCATGACTCTCTGCTTCCTGACTCCCTGCTTACGGACTCCATGACTCTCTGCTTCCTGACTCTCTTCCTGACTCCCTTCTCCCTGACTCCCTGCTCCCTGACTCCCTGCTTCCTGACTCTCTGCTTTCTGTGTCCCTGCCCCCTGACTCTCTGCTTCCTGACTCCCTGCTTACGGACTCCATGATTCTCTGCTTCCTGACTCCCTGCTCCCCGACTCCCTGCTTCCTGACTCTCTGCTTTCTGAGTCCCTGCCCCCTGACTCCCTGCTTCCTGACTCCCTGCCTCTCTGCTTTCTGACTCTCTGCTCCCTGACTCCCTGACTCTCTGCTCCCTGACTCTCTGCTCACTGACTCCCTGCTTACGGACTCCATGACTCTCTGCTCCCTGACTCTCTGTTCCCTGACTCTCTGCTCCCTGACTCCCTGCTTACGGACTCCATGACTCTCTGCTTCCTGACTCAGTGCTTACGGACTACATGACTCTCTGCTCCCTGACTCTCGACTCCCTGACTCTCTGCTTCCTGACTCCTTGCCTCTCTACTTCCTGACTCTCTGTTCCCTAACTCTCTGCTTACTGAATTCCCGACTTCCTGACTCCCTGCTTACAGACTCCATGACTCTCTGCTTTCTGACTCTCTGCTCCCTGATTCCCTGCTTCCTGACTCCCTGCTTCCTGACTCCCTGCTCCCTGACTCCCTGCTCCCTGACTCCCTGCTCACTGACTCCATGCTCCCTGACTCCCTGCTTCCTGACTCTCTGCTTTCTGACTCCCTGCCCCCTGACTCTCCTCCCTGACTCCCTGCTTGCAGACTCCATGACTCCCTGCTTCCTGACTCCCTGCTTACGGACTCCATGAGTCCCTGCTTCCTGACTCCCTGCTCCCTGACTCTCTGCCTCTCTGCTTTCTGACTCTCTGATCCCTGACTCCCTGCTTCCTGACTCCCTGCTTCCTGACTCTCTGCTTTCTGAGTCCCTACCCCCTGACTCTCTGCGTCCTGACTCCCTGCTTACGGACTCCATGATTCTCTGCTTCCTGACTCCCTGCTTCCTGACTCCCTTCTCCCTGACTCCCTGCTTCTTGACTCTCTGCTTCCTGACTCCCTTCTCCCTGACTCCCTGCTCCCTGACACCCTGCTTCCTGACTCTCTGCTTTCTGAGTCCCTGCCCCCTGACTCCCTGCTTCCTGACTCCCTGCTTCCTGATTCCCTGCCTCTCTGCTTTCTGACTCTCTGCTCCCTGACTCCCTGACTCTCTGCTCCCTGACTCTCTGCTCCCTGACTCCCTGCTTACGGACTCAATGCTTACGGACTCCATGACTCTCTGCTCCCTGACTCTCTGCTCCCTGACTCTCTGCTTCCTGACTCCCTGCTTACGGACTCCATGACTCTAACTTCCTGACTCCCTGCTTACGGACTCCATGACTCTCTGCTTCCTGACTCCCTTCTTACGGACTCCTTGATTGTCTGCTCCTTGACTCTCTGCTCCATGACTCTCTGCTCCCTGACTCCCTGCTTATGGACTCCATGACTCTCTGCTCCCTGACTCTCTGCTCCCTGACTCCCTGCTTACGGACTCCATGACTCTCTGCTCCCTGACTCCCTGCTTACGGACTCCATGACTCTCTGCTCCCTGACTCCATGCTTACGGACTCCATGACTCTCTGCTCCCTGGCTCTCTGCTCCCTGACTCCCTGCTTACGGACTCCATGACTCTCTGCTCCCTGACTCCCTGCTCCCTGACTCCCTGCTTACGGACTCCATGACTCTCTGCTCCCTGACTCCCTGCTTACGGACTCCATGACTCTCTGCTCCCTGACTCTCTGCTCCCTGACTCCCTGACTCTCTGCTCCCTGACTCTCTGCTCCCTGACTCCCTGCTTACGGACTCACTGCTTACGGACTCCATGACTCTCTGCTCCCTGACTCCCTGCTCCCTGACTCCCCTCTTACGGACTCCATGACTCTCTGCTCCCTGACTCCCTGCTTCCTGACTCCCTGCTTACGGACTCCATGACTCTCTGCTCCCTGACTCCCTGTTCCCTGACTCCCTGCTTACGTACTCCATGACTCTCTGCTCCCTGACTCCCTGCTTCCTGACTCCCTGCTTACGGACTCCATGACTCTCTGCTCCCTGACTCCCTGCTTCCTGACTCCCTGCTTCCTGATTCCCTGCCTCTCTGCTTTCTGACTCTCTGCTCCCTGACTCCCTGACTCTCTGCTCCCTGACTCTCTGCTCCCTGACTCCCTGCTTACGGACTCAATGCTTACGGACTCCATGACTCTCTGCTCCCTGACTCTCTGCTCCCTGACTCTCTGCTCCCTGACTCCCTGCTTACGGACTCCATGACTCTCTGCTTCCTGACTCCCTGCTTACGGACTCCATGACTCTAACTTCCTGACTCCCTGCTTACGGACTCCATGACTCTCTGCTTCCTGACTCTCTGCTCCATGACTCTCTGCTCCCTGACTCCCTTCTTACGGACTCCTTGACTGTCTGCTCCTTGACTCTCTGCTCCATGACTCTCTGCTCCCTGACTCCCTGCTTATGGACTCCATGACTCTCTGCTCCCTGACTCTCTGCTCCCTGACTCCCTGCTTACGGACTCCATGACTCTCTGCTCCCTGACTCCCTGCTTACGGACTCCATGACTCTCTGCTCCCTGACTCCATGCTTACGGACTCCATGACTCTCTGCTCCCTGGCTCTCTGCTCCCTGACTCCCTGCTTACGGACTCCATGACTCTCTGCTCCCTGACTCCCTGCTCCCTGACTCCCTGCTTACGGACTCCATGACTCTCTGCTCCCTGACTCCCTGCTTACGGACTCCATGACTCTCTGCTCCCTGACTCTCTGCTCCCTGACTCCCTGACTCTCTGCTCCCTGACTCTCTGCTCCCTGACTCCCTGCTTACGGACTCACTGCTTACGGACTCCATGACTCTCTGCTCCCTGACTCCCTGCTCCCTGACTCCCCTCTTACGGACTCCATGACTCTCTGCTCCCTGACTCCCTGCTTCCTGACTCCCTGCTTACGGACTCCATGACTCTCTGCTCCCTGACTCCCTGATCCCTGACTCCCTGCTTACGTACTCCATGACTCTCTGCTCCCTGACTCCCTGCTTCCTGACTCCCTGCTTACGGACTCCATGACTCTCTGCTCCCTGACTCCCTGCTTCCTGACTCCCTGCTTACGGACTCCATGACTCTCTGCTCCCTGACTCCCTGCTTCCTGACTCCCTGCTTACGGACTCCATGACTCTCTGCTTCCTGACTCAATGCTCCATGACTCTCTGCTCCCTGACTCCCTTCTTACGGACTCCATGACTGTCTGCTCCCTGACTCTCTGCTCCCTGACTCTCTGCTCCCTGACTCTCTGCTCCCTGACTCCCTGCTTATGGACTCCATGACTCTCTGCTCCCTGACTCTCTGCTCCCTGACTCCCTGCTTACGGACTCCATGACTCTCTGCTCCCTGACTCCCTGCTTCCTGACTCCCTGCTTACGGACTCCATGACTCTCTGCTCCCTGACTCCCTGCTTCCTGACTCCCTGCTTACGGACTCCATGACTCTCTGCTCCCTGACTCCCTGCTTACGTACTCCATGACTCTCTTCTCCCTGACTCCCTGCTTCCTGACTCCCTGCTTACGGACTCCATGACTCTCTGCTCCCTGACTCCCTGCTTCCTGACTCCCTGCTTACGGACTCCATGACTCTCTGCTCCCTGACTCCCTGCTTCCTGACTCCCTGCTTACGGACTCCATGACTCTCTGCTCCCTGACTCCCTGCTTCCTGACTCTCTGCTTTCTGTGTCCCTGCCCCCTGACTCTCTGCTTCCTGACTCCCTGCTTACGGACTCCATGATTCTCTGCTTCCTGACTCCCTGCTCCCCGACTCCCTGCTTCCTGACTCTCTGCTTTCTGAGTCCCTGCCCCCTGACTCCCTGCTTCCTGACTCCCTGCCTCTCTGCTTTCTGACTCTCTGCTCCCTGACTCCCTGACTCTCTGCTCCCTGACTCTCTGCTCACTGACTCCCTGCTTACGGACTCCATGACTCTCTGCTCCCTGACTCTCTGTTCCCTGACTCTCTGCTCCCTGACTCCCTGCTTACGGACTCCATGACTCTCTGCTTCCTGACTCAGTGCTTACGGACTACATGACTCTCTGCTCCCTGACTCTCGACTCCCTGACTCTCTGCTTCCTGACTCCTTGCCTCTCTACTTCCTGACTCTCTGTTCCCTAACTCTCTGCTTACTGAATTCCCGACTTCCTGACTCCCTGCTTACAGACTCCATGACTCTCTGCTTTCTGACTCTCTGCTCCCTGATTCCCTGCTTCCTGACTCCCTGCTTCCTGACTCCCTGCTCCCTGACTCCCTGCTCCCTGACTCCCTGCTCACTGACTCCATGCTCCCTGACTCCCTGCTTCCTGACTCTCTGCTTTCTGACTCCCTGCCCCCTGACTCTCTGCTCCCTGACTCCCTGCTTGCAGACTCCATGACTCCCTGCTTCCTGACTCCCTGCTTACGGACTCCATGAGTCCCTGCTTCCTGACTCCCTGCTCCCTGACTCTCTGCCTCTCTGCTTTCTGACTCTCTGATCCCTGACTCCCTGCTTCCTGACTCCCTGCTTCCTGACTCTCTGCTTTCTGAGTCCCTACCCCCTTTCTCTCTGCGTCCTGACTCCCTGCTTACGGACTCCATGATTCTCTGCTTCCTGACTCCCTGCTTCCTGACTCCATTCTCCCTGACTCCCTGCTTCTTGACTCTCTGCTTCCTGACTCCCTTCTCCCTGACTCCCTGCTCCCTGACACCCTGCTTCCTGACTCTCTGCTTTCTGAGTCCCTGCCCCCTGACTCCCTGCTTCCTGACTCCCTGCTTCCTGATTCCCTGCTTCTCTGCTTTCTGACTCTCTGCTCCCTGACTCCCTGACTCTCTGCTCCCTGACTCTCTGCTCCCTGACTCCCTGCTTACGGACTCAATGCTTACGGACTCCATGACTCTCTGCTCCCTGACTCTCTGCTCCCTGACTCTCTGCTCCCTGACTCCCTGCTTACGGACTCCATGACTCTCTGCTTCCTGACTCCCTGCTTACGGACTCCATGACTCTAACTTCCTGACTCCCTGCTTACGGACTCCATGACTCTCTGCTTCCTGACTCTCTGCTCCATGACTCTCTGCTCCCTGACTCCCTTCTTACGGACTCCTTGACTGTCTGCTCCTTGACTCTCTGCTCCATGACTCTCTGCTCCCTGACTCCCTGCTTATGGACTCCATGACTCTCTGCTCCCTGACTCTCTGCTCCCTGACTCCCTGCTTACGGACTCCATGACTCTCTGCTCCCTGACTCCCTGCTTACGGACTCCATGACTCTCTGCTCCCTGACTCCATGCTTACGGACTCCATGACTCTCTGCTCCCTGGCTCTCTGCTCCCTGACTCCCTGCTTACGGACTCCATGACTCTCTGCTCCCTGACTCCCTGCTTACGTACTCCATGACTCTCTTCTCCCTGACTCCCTGCTTCCTGACTCCCTGCTTACGGACTCCATGACTCTCTGCTCCCTGACTCCCTGCTTCCTGACTCCCTGCTTACGGACTCCATGACTCTCTGCTCCCTGACTCCCTGCTTCCTGACTCCCTGCTTACGGACTCCATGACTCTCTGCTCCCTGACTCCCTGCTTCCTGACTCTCTGCTTTCTGTGTCCCTGCCCCCTGACTCTCTGCTTCCTGACTCCCTGCTTACGGACTCCATGATTCTCTGCTTCCTGACTCCCTGCTCCCCGACTCCCTGCTTCCTGACTCTCTGCTTTCTGAGTCCCTGCCCCCTGACTCCCTGCTTCCTGACTCCCTGCCTCTCTGCTTTCTGACTCTCTGCTCCCTGACTCCCTGACTCTCTGCTCCCTGACTCTCTGCTCACTGACTCCCTGCTTACGGACTCCATGACTCTCTGCTCCCTGACTCTCTGTTCCCTGACTCTCTGCTCCCTGACTCCCTGCTTACGGACTCCATGACTCTCTGCTTCCTGACTCAGTGCTTACGGACTACATGACTCTCTGCTCCCTGACTCTCGACTCCCTGACTCTCTGCTTCCTGACTCCTTGCCTCTCTACTTCCTGACTCTCTGTTCCCTAACTCTCTGCTTACTGAATTCCCGACTTCCTGACTCCCTGCTTACAGACTCCATGACTCTCTGCTTTCTGACTCTCTGCTCCCTGATTCCCTGCTTCCTGACTCCCTGCTTCCTGACTCCCTGCTCCCTGACTCCCTGCTCCCTGACTCCCTGCTCACTGACTCCATGCTCCCTGACTCCCTGCTTCCTGACTCTCTGCTTTCTGACTCCCTGCCCCCTGACTCTCCTCCCTGACTCCCTGCTTGCAGACTCCATGACTCCCTGCTTCCTGACTCCCTGCTTACGGACTCCATGAGTCCCTGCTTCCTGACTCCCTGCTCCCTGACTCTCTGCCTCTCTGCTTTCTGACTCTCTGATCCCTGACTCCCTGCTTCCTGACTCCCTGCTTCCTGACTCTCTGCTTTCTGAGTCCCTACCCCCTTTCTCTCTGCGTCCTGACTCCCTGCTTACGGACTCCATGATTCTCTGCTTCCTGACTCCCTGCTTCCTGACTCCATTCTCCCTGACTCCCTGCTTCTTGACTCTCTGCTTCCTGACTCCCTTCTCCCTGACTCCCTGCTCCCTGACACCCTGCTTCCTGACTCTCTGCTTTCTGAGTCCCTGCCCCCTGACTCCCTGCTTCCTGACTCCCTGCTTCCTGATTCCCTGCTTCTCTGCTTTCTGACTCTCTGCTCCCTGACTCCCTGACTCTCTGCTCCCTGACTCTCTGCTCCCTGACTCCCTGCTTACGGACTCAATGCTTACGGACTCCATGACTCTCTGCTCCCTGACTCTCTGCTCCCTGACTCTCTGCTCCCTGACTCCCTGCTTACGGACTCCATGACTCTCTGCTTCCTGACTCCCTGCTTACGGACTCCATGACTCTAACTTCCTGACTCCCTGCTTACGGACTCCATGACTCTCTGCTTCCTGACTCTCTGCTCCATGACTCTCTGCTCCCTGACTCCCTTCTTACGGACTCCTTGACTGTCTGCTCCTTGACTCTCTGCTCCATGACTCTCTGCTCCCTGACTCCCTGCTTATGGACTCCATGACTCTCTGCTCCCTGACTCTCTGCTCCCTGACTCCCTGCTTACGGACTCCATGACTCTCTGCTCCCTGACTCCCTGCTTACGGACTCCATGACTCTCTGCTCCCTGACTCCATGCTTACGGACTCCATGACTCTCTGCTCCCTGGCTCTCTGCTCCCTGACTCCCTGCTTACGGACTCCATGACTCTCTGCTCCCTGACTCCCTGCTCCCTGACTCCCTGCTTACGGACTCCATGACTCTCTGCTCCCTGACTCCCTGCTTACGGACTCCATGACTCTCTGCTCCCTGACTCTCTGCTCCCTGACTCCCTGACTCTCTGCTCCCTGACTCTCTGCTCCCTGACTCCCTGCTTACGGACTCACTGCTTACGGACTCCATGACTCTCTGCTCCCTGACTCCCTGCTCCCTGACTCCCCTCTTACGGACTCCATGACTCTCTGCTCCCTGACTCCCTGCTTCCTGACTCCCTGCTTACGGACTCCATGACTCTCTGCTCCCTGACTCCCTGTTCCCTGACTCCCTGCTTACGTACTCCATGACTCTCTGCTCCCTGACTCCCTGCTTCCTGACTCCCTGCTTACGGACTCCATGACTCTCTGCTCCCTGACTCCCTGCTTCCTGACTCCCTGCTTACGGACTCCATGACTCTCTGCTCCCTGACTCCCTGCTTCCTGACTCCCTGCTTACGGACTCCATGACTCTCTGCTTCCTGACTCAATGCTCCATGACTCTCTGCTCCCTGACTCCCTTCTTACGGACTCCATGACTCTCTGCTCCCTGACTCTCTGCTCCCTGACTCGCTGCTACCTGACTCGCTGCTCCCTGACTCCCTGCTTATGGACTCCATGACTCTCTGCTCCCTGACTCTCTGCTCCCTGACTCCCTGCTTACGGACTCCATGACTCTCTGCTCCCTGACTCCCTGCTTACGGACTCCATGACTCCCTGCTCCCTGACTCTCTGCTCCCTGACTCCCTGCTTACGGACTCCATGACTCTCTGCTCCCTGACTCCCTGCTCCCTGACTCCCCTCTTACGGACTCCATGACTCTCTGCTCCCTGACTCCCTGCTTCCTGACTCCCTGCTTACGGACTCCATGACTCTCTGCTCCCTGACTCCCTGCTTCCTGACTCCCTGCTTACGGACTCCATGACTCTCTGCTCCCTGACTCCCTGCTTACGTACTCCATGACTCTCTTCTCCCTGACTCCCTGCTTCCTGACTCCCTGCTTACGGACTCCATGACTCTCTGCTCCCTGACTCCCTGCTTCCTGACTCCCTGCTTACGGACTCCATGACTCTCTGCTCCCTGACTCCCTGCTTCCTGACTCCCTGCTTACGGACTCCATGACTCTCTGCTTCCTGACTCAATGCTCCATGACTCTCTGCTTCCTGACTCCCTGCTCCATGACTCTCTGCTTCCTGACTCCCTGCTCCATGACTCTCTGCTTCCTGATTCCCTGCTCCATGACTCTCTGCTTCCTGACTCCATGCTCCATGACTCTCTGCTCCCTGACTCCCTGCTCCATGACTTTCTGCTTCCTGACTCCTGCGTACACGTGACATCAAGATTAAACATGCCTGTTGACAATCTTATCCTCTGTTTACCTCTCATTAAGCTAAATGCAAACTTCTAAAATTTGGCATTCACCAAGTCTATTTGGATACTGCAGTGTAGAATATAGATGTTTGATATTCACACACTGTATTTGGATACTGCAGTGTGTTGAGGAACAGTAGAGCTGATTAATATAGTCTTGGCCAAACTGAATGAGGGCATTGTCAAGCATATCAACGTTTTACCCTGCACTTCTCCCCAGCTGCATTAATAGAAATACTTTAGTCTCCATCTCGCTCTCCTCTCTCTCCTCTCTCTCTCTCCTCTCTCCTCTCTCTCCTCTCTCCTCTCTCCTCTCTCTCCTCTCTCCTCTCTCTCGCTCTCCTCTCTCTCCCTCTCCTCTCTCTCCCTCTTCTTCACCCCTTCTTCTCCCTCCCTCTTAGCTCTCTATCTCTCTCTCTCTCTCTCTCTATCTAGTTGACGTCTGCCTGCTCTCTGAGTTCCCATTATTGCTTTATCTAGATTTAGTCCAACATCCCATTCAATCTCTCTCATTGTCACATCATATCATTTCCTTCTCTCTGCTATAGTACACGAGTACAGAGAGAAAGAGTGAGAGAGATTCCCCATTGAATGTTCTCCTCTACTACAATCTGTCCTGTTCTCTATTCAGTCCTGTTCTCTATTCAGTCCTGGTCTCCACTCAGTCCTGGTCTCCACTCTGTCCTGGTCTCCACTCTGTCCTGGTCTCCACTCTGTTCTGGTCTCCACTCTGTCCTGGTCTCCACTCTGTCGTGTTCCCCTCTACTACACTCTGTCCTCGTCTGCAGTATCTCACGCCTCTCTACAATAACTGCAGGCTGTGTCACCTACGCTCTCCTTCGGCCTCCCGACTCTCAATAGTCCCTCAATAAGCACTGTTGTCTCTCCCACACTCCCCCAATCATCCCCAGTCTCCCTCAATCTCCCTGCAACCCCCCCCCTCCGGTAGTGTTTTGCGAACCAAAAATATGCTAAATAAACAACTAATTGCCCAAAGTTGGTTTAATTACTTGAATTCCATTTTGATTGCACCATTTCTCTAGAGAGAAATGAAATCAATCACCAGAGAAATTTCAAGAAATATGTGGGACGCTGGGATGAAGGGAGTTGTACTTTTCATAGAGTTGATGTTCACGCCACTGCGGAGATTTAATTAGTATATATTTTTTTTTAACTGTAAGAAATCTGTCAGTTTAAGATAGAAATATATTTCTTTGTCTCAATCCATCGCGTCCGCCAATGTCGCACTTCCGCATCTGCGGTGAACGGTGAGAGAGCTAGAGTGATGTTTGTTCGACTATGGGACATCTGCGGTGAACGGTGAGAGAGCTAGAGTGATGTTTGTTCGACTATGGGACATCTGCGGTGAACGGTGAGAGAGCTAGAGTGATGTTTGTTCGACTATGGGACATCTGCGGTGAACGGTGAGAGAGCTAGAGCGATGTTTGTTCGACTATGGGACATCTGCGGTGAACGGTGAGAGAGCTAGAGCAATGTTTGTTCGACTATGGGACATCTGCGGTGAACGGTGAGAGAGCTAGAGCGATGTTTGTTAGACTATGGGACATCTGCGGTGAACGGTGACAGAGCTAGAGCGATGTTTGTTAGACTATGGGACATCTGCTGTGAACGGTGAGAGAGCTAGAGCGATGTTTGTTAGACTATGGGACATCTGCGGTGAACGGTGAGAGAGCTAGAGCTATGTTTGTTAGACTATGGGACATCTGCGGTGAACGGTGAGAGAGCTAGAGCGATGTTTGTTCGACTATGGGACATCTGCGGTGAACGGTGAGAGAGCTAAAGCGATGTTTGTTAGACTATGGGACATCTGCGGTGAATGGTGAGAGCGAGAGCGATGTTTGTTAGACTATGGGACATCTGTGGTGAACGGTGAGAGAGCTAGAGCGATGTTTGTTAGACTATGGGACATCTGCGGTGAACGGTGAGAGAGCTAGAGCGATGTTTGTTAGACTATGGGACATCTGCGGTGAACGGTGAGAGAGCTAGAGCGATGTTTGTTAGACTATGGGACATCTGCGGTGAACGGTGAGAGAGCTAGAGCGATGTTTGTTAGACTATGGGACATCTGCGGTGAACGGTGAGAGAGCTAGAGCGATGTTTGTTCGACTATGGGACATCTGCGGTGAACGGTGAGAGAGCTAGAGCGATGTTTGTTCGACTATGGGACATCTGCGGTGAACGGTGAGAGAGCTAGAGAGATGTTTGTTAGACTATGGGACATCTGCGGTGAACGGTGAGAGAGCTAGAGCGATGTTTGTTCGACTATGGGACATCTGCGGTGAACGGTGAGAGAGCTAGAGAGATGTTTGTTAGACTATGGGACATCTGCGGTGAACGGTGAGAGAGCTAGAGCAATGTTTGTTCGACTATGGGACATCTGCGGTGAACGGTGAGAGAGCTAGAGCGATGTTTGTTAGACTATGGGACATCTGCGGTGAACGGTGACAGAGCTAGAGCGATGTTTGTTAGACTATGGGACATCTGCTGTGAACGGTGAGAGAGCTAGAGCGATGTTTGTTAGACTATGGGACATCTGCGGTGAACGGTGAGAGAGCTAGAGCTATGTTTGTTAGACTATGGGACATCTGCGGTGAACGGTGAGAGAGCTAGAGCGATGTTTGTTCGACTATGGGACATCTGCGGTGAACGGTGAGAGAGCTAGAGCGATGTTTGTTAGACTATGGGACATCTGCGGTGAATGGTGAGAGAGCTAGAGCGATGTTTGTTAGACTATGGGACATCTGTGGTGAACGGTGAGAGAGCTAGAGCGATGTTTGTTAGACTATGGGACATCTGCGGTGAATGGTGAGAGAGCTAGAGCGATGTTTGTTAGACTATGGGACATCTGCGGTGAACGGTGAGAGAGCTAGAGCTATGTTTGTTAGACTATGGGACATCTGCGGTGAACGGTGAGAGAGCTAGAGCGATGTTTGTTCGACTATGGGACATCTGCGGTGAACAGTGAGAGAGCTAGAGCGATGTTTGTTAGACTATGGGACATCTGCGGTGAACGGTGAGAGAGCTAGAGCGATGTTTGTTCGACTATGGGACATCTGCGGTGAACGGTGAGAGAGCTAGAGCGATGTTTGTTAGACTATGGGACATCTGCGGTGAATGGTGAGAGAGCTAGAGCGATGTTTGTTAGACTATGGGACATCTGTGGTGAACGGTGAGAGAGCTAGAGCGATGTTTGTTAGACTATGGGACATCTGCGGTGAACGGTGAGAGAGCTAGAGCGATGTTTGTTAGACTATGGGACATCTGCGGTGAACGGTGAGAGAGCTAGAGCTATGTTTGTTAGACTATGGGACTTCTGCGGTGAACGGTGAGAGAGCTAGAGCGATGTTTGTTAGACTATGGGACATCTGCGGTGAACGGTGAGAGAGCTAGAGCGATGTTTGTTAGACTATGGGACATCTGCGGTGAACGGTGAGAGAGCTAGAGCGATGTTTGTTCGACTATGGGACATCTGCGGTGAACGGTGAGAGAGCTAGAGCGATGTTTGTTCGACTATGGGACATCTGCGGTGAACGGTGAGAGAGCTAGAGAGATGTTTGTTAGACTATGGGACATCTGCGGTGAACGGTGAGAGAGCTAGAGCGATGTTTGTTCGACTATGGGACATCTGCGGTGAACGGTGAGAGAGCTAGAGAGATGTTTTTTAGACTATGGGACATCTGCGGTGAACGGTGAGAGAGCTAGAGCAATGTTTGTTCGACTATGGGACATCTGCGGTGAACGGTGAGAGAGCTAGAGCGATGTTTGTTAGACTATGGGACATCTGCGGTGAACGGTGACAGAGCTAGAGCGATGTTTGTTAGACTATGGGACATCTGCTGTGAACGGTGAGAGAGCTAGAGCGATGTTTGTTAGACTATGGGACATCTGCGGTGAACGGTGAGAGAGCTAGAGCTATGTTTGTTAGACTATGGGACATCTGCGGTGAACGGTGAGAGAGCTAGAGCGATGTTTGTTCGACTATGGGACATCTGCGGTGAACGGTGAGAGAGCTAGAGCGATGTTTGTTAGACTATGGGACATCTGCGGTGAATGGTGAGAGAGCTAGAGCGATGTTTGTTAGACTATGGGACATCTGCGGTGAACGGTGAGAGAGCTAGAGCTATGTTTGTTAGACTATGGGACATCTGCGGTGAACGGTGAGAGAGCTAGAGCGATGTTTGTTCGACTATGGGACATCTGCGGTGAACAGTGAGAGAGCTAGAGCGATGTTTGTTAGACTATGGGACATCTGCGGTGAACGGTGAGAGAGCTAGAGCGATGTTTGTTCGACTATGGGACATCTGCGGTGAACGGTGAGAGAGCTAGAGCGATGTTTGTTAGACTATGGGACATCTGCGGTGAATGGTGAGAGAGCTAGAGCGATGTTTGTTAGACTATGGGACATCTGTGGTGAACGGTGAGAGAGCTAGAGCGATGTTTGTTAGACTATGGGACATCTGCGGTGAACGGTGAGAGAGCTAGAGCGATGTTTGTTAGACTATGGGACATCTGCGGTGAACGGTGAGAGAGCTAGAGCTATGTTTGTTAGACTATGGGACTTCTGCGGTGAACGGTGAGAGAGCTAGAGCGATGTTTGTTAGACTATGGGACATCTGCGGTGAACGGTGAGAGAGCTAGAGCGATGTTTGTTAGACTATGGGACATCTGCGGTGAACGGTGAGAGAGCTAGAGCGATGTTTGTTCGACTATGGGACATCTGCGGTGAACGGTGAGAGAGCTAGAGCGATGTTTGTTCGACTATGGGACATCTGCGGTGAACGGTGAGAGAGCGAGAGAGATGTTTGTTAGACTATGGGACATCTGCGGTGAACGGTGAGAGAGCTAGAGCGATGTTTGTTCGACTATGGGACATCTGCGGTGAACGGTGAGAGAGCTAGAGAGATGTTTTTTAGACTATGGGACATCTGCGGTGAACGGTGAGAGAGCTAGAGCAATGTTTGTTCGACTATGGGACATCTGCGGTGAACGGTGAGAGAGCTAGAGCGATGTTTGTTAGACTATGGGACATCTGCGGTGAACGGTGACAGAGCTAGAGCGATGTTTGTTAGACTATGGGACATCTGCTGTGAACGGTGAGAGAGCTAGAGCGATGTTTGTTAGACTATGGGACATCTGCGGTGAACGGTGAGAGAGCTAGAGCTATGTTTGTTAGACTATGGGACATCTGCGGTGAACGGTGAGAGAGCTAGAGCGATGTTTGTTCGACTATGGGACATCTGCGGTGAACGGTGAGAGAGCTAGAGCGATGTTTGTTAGACTATGGGACATCTGCGGTGAATGGTGAGAGAGCTAGAGCGATGTTTGTTAGACTATGGGACATCTGTGGTGAACGGTGAGAGAGCTAGAGCGATGTTTGTTAGACTATAGGACATCTGCGGTGAATGGTGAGAGAGCTAGAGCGATGTTTGTTAGACTATGGGACATCTGCGGTGAACGGTGAGAGAGCTAGAGCTATGTTTGTTAGACTATGGGACATCTGCGGTGAACGGTGAGAGAGCTAGAGCGATGTTTGTTCGACTATGGGACATCTGCGGTGAACAGTGAGAGAGCTAGAGCGATGTTTGTTAGACTATGGGACATCTGCGGTGAACGGTGAGAGAGCTAGAGCGATGTTTGTTCGACTATGGGACATCTGCGGTGAACGGTGAGAGAGCTAGAGCGATGTTTGTTAGACTATGGGACATCTGCGGTGAATGGTGAGAGAGCTAGAGCGATGTTTGTTAGACTATGGGACATCTGCGGTGAACGGTGAGAGAGCTAGAGCGATGTTTGTTAGACTATGGGACATCTGCGGTGAACGGTGAGAGAGCTAGAGCGAATTTTGTTAGACTATGGGACATCTGCGGTGAACGGTGAGAGAGCTAGAGCTATGTTTGTTAGACTATGGGACATCTGCGGTGAACGGTGAGAGAGCTAGAGCGATGTTTGTTCGACTATGGGACATCTGCGGTGAACAGTGAGAGAGCTAGAGCGATGTTTGTTAGACTATGGGACATCTGCGGTGAACGGTGAGAGAGCTAGAGCGATGTTTGTTCGACTATGGGACATCTGCGGTGAACGGTGAGAGAGCTAGAGCGATGTTTGTTAGACTACGGGACATCTGCGGTGAACGGTGAGAGAGCTAGAGCGATGTTTGTCTCACAAAATTTGTTAGGTTGCGTCTTGTCTAACTATTATGACCCATCTATGGAAAGACGAGACTCTTACGAACATGTTGATGTTCTCCATGTTTGCTCTCGGACTCCCTAAGGCAAGACACGTTTGAAGGTCCCCCAGGACCAGCTGAAAAAAAGTTATGGAAGTTTAAATGGAGACTGTTTAGTGGCAAAAATGAGGTGTTGAATACATGTCGAAACAATAATAATTTACATTTAATTGAGAGAGAGAGTGTGAGGAGGGAGATGGGGGGGGGGGGGGGGGAGAGGGACAGAGAGAGAAAAAGGGAGAGAAAGAGAGAGGCCACACTTTATTTGGACAGTCCATCTGCAGATGCTCTACTACTGAACACTATATCCAGACAGTCCATCTGCAGATGCTCTACTGCTGAACACTATAGCCAGACAGTCCATCTACAGATGCTCTACTGCTGAACACTATAGCCAGACAGTCCATCTACAGATGCTCTACTACTGAACACTATATCCAGACAGTCCATCTGCAGATGCTCTACTGCTGAACACTATAGCCAGACAGTCCATCTACAGATGCTCTACTGCTGAACACTATAGCCAGACAGTCCATCTACAGATGCTCTACTGCTGAACACTATAGCCAGACAGTCCATCTGCAGATGGTCTACTGCTGAACACTATAGCCAGACAGTCCATCTGCAGATGCTCTACTGCTGAACACTATAGCCAGACAGTCCATCTGCAGATGCTCTACTGCTGAACACTATAGCCAGACAGTCTGTTTCAACCCTCTACTGAGGCAGGACCAGAATAATAAAGTCAATCACCAAGGGACATAGACCAGTCCACTGCTCATCAACGATAAGGCTTAGTCACTGTCTGGCTGATTGGCGGCTCTACTTATATTTTACTGGAAGTGTGCAGAGACTCTTCCTCCAGTTTCTCCAGCTATGCCTTTTTTGTCTCCAGCACAAATCAGTTTTGGGTGGTAGCAGTGTGTATTTGACTCGGAGGGGGAAAGCAGTCATAAAGTGTCCTCCTCCCCTGCAGTCTCCACCTGCCTCGTCACTCACTACCTCTCTCTCCAGCCCCATAATACCTACTGTCCTCTGTCTCTCTCTCTCTCCAGCCCCATGATAACTACTGTCCTCTGTCTCTCTCTCTCCAGCCCCATAATAACTACTGTTCTCTGTCTCTCTCTCTCTCCAGCCCCATAATAACTACTGTCCTCTGTCTCTCCCTCTCCCTCTCTCTCTCTCTGTCTCTCTCTCTCCAGCCCCATAATAACTACTGTCCTCTGTCTCTCCCTCTCCCTCTCTCTCTCAATTTTTTTTTTTTTCAATTCAAGGGCTTTATTGGCATGGGAAACATGTGTTAACATTGCCAAAGCAAGTGAGGTAGACAACATACAAAGTGAATATATAAAGTGAAAAACAACAAAAATTAGCAGTAAACATTACACATACAGAGGTTTCAAAACAGTAAAGACATTACAAATGTAATATTATATATATATATACAGTGTTTTAACAATGTACAAATGGTTAAAGGACACAAGATAAAATAAATAAGCATAAATATGGGTTGTATTTACAATGGTGTGTGTTCTTCACTGGTTGCCCTTTTCTCGTGGCAACAGGTCACAAATCTTGCTGCTGTGATGGCACACTGTGGAATTTCACCCAGTAGATATGGGAGTTTTTCAAATTTGGATTTGTTTTCGAATTCTTTGTGGATCTGTGTAATCTGAGGGAAATATGTCTCTCTAATATGGTCATACATTGGGCAGGAGGTTAGGAAGTGCAGCTCAGTTTCCACCTCATTTTGTGGGCAGTGAGCACATAGCCTGTCTTCTCTTGAGAGCCATGTCTGCCTACGGCGGCCTTTCTCAATAGCAAGGCTATGCTCACTGAGTCTGTACATAGTCAAAGCTTTCCTTAATTTTGGGTCAGTCACAGTGGTCAGGTATTCTGCCGCTGTGTACTCTCTGTTTAGGGCCAAATAGCATTCTAGTTTGCTCTGTTTTTTTGTTAATACTTTCCAATGTGTCAAGTAATTATCTTTTTGTTTTCTCATGATTTGGTTGGGTCTAATTGTGCTGTTGTCCTGGGGCTCTGTAGGGTGTGTTTGTGTTTGTGAACAGAGCCCCAGGACCAGCTTGCTTAGGGGACTCTGCTCCAGGTTCATCTCTCTGTAGGTGATGGCTTTGTTATGGAAGGTTTGTGAATCACTTCCTTTTAGGTGGTTGTAGAATTTAACGGCTCTTTTCTGGATTTTGATAATTAGTGGGTATCGGCCTAATTCTGCTCTGCATGCATTATTTTGTGTTCTACGTTGTACACGGAGGATATTTTTGCAGAATTCTGCGTGCAGAGTCTCAATTTGGTGTTTGTCCCATTTTGTGAAGTCTTGGTTGGTGAGCGGACTCCAGACCTCACAACCATAAAGGGCAATGGGCTCTATGACTGATTCAAGTATTTTTAGCCAAATCCTAATTGGTATGTTGAAATTTATGTTTCTTTTGATGGCATAGAATGCCCTTCTTGCCTTGTCTCTCAGATCGTTCACAGCTTTGTGGAAGTTACCTGTGGCGCTGATGTTTAGGCCAAGGTATGTATAGTTTTTTGTGTGCTCTAGGGCAACAGTGTCTAGATGGAATTTGTATTTGTGGTCCTGGTGACTGGACCTTTTTTGGAACACCATTATTTTGGTCTTACTGAGATTTACTGTCAGGGCCCAGGTCTGACAGAATCTGTGCATAAGATCTAGGTGCTGCTGTAGGCCCTCCTTGGTTGGTGACAGAAGCACCAGATCATCGGCAAACAGCAGACATTTGACTTCGGATTCTAGCAGGGTGAGGCCGGGTGCTGCCGACTTTTCTAGTGCCCGCGCCAATTCGTTGATATATATGTTGAAGAGGGTGGGGCTTAAGCTGCATCCCTGTCTAACCCCACGACCCTGTGTGAAGAAATGTGTGTGTTTTTTGCCAATTTTAACCGCACACTTGTTGTTTGTGTACATGGATTTTATAATGTCGTATGTTTTACCCCCAACACCACTTTCCATCAGTTTGTATAGCAGACCCTCATGCCAGATTGAGTCGAAGGCTTTTTTGAAATCAACAAAGCATGAGAAGACTTTGCCTTTGTTTTGGTTTGTTTGGTTGTCAATTAGGGTGTGCAGGGTGAATACATGGTCTGTTGTACGGTAATTTGGTAAAAAGCCAATTTGACATTTGCTCAGTACATTGTTTTCATTGAGGAAATGTACGAGTCTGCTGTTAATAATAATGCAGAGGATTTTCCCAAGGTTACTGTTGACACATATTCCACGGTAGTTATTGGGGTCAAATTTGTCTCCACTTTTGTGGATTGGGGTCATACCTGTCTTACCCTATCATATCTGTCTTACCCGATCATATCTATCTTACCCTATCATAACTGTCTTACCCTATCATATATATCTTACCCTATCATATCTGTCTTACCCTATCATAACTGTCTTACCCTATCATAACTGTCTTACCCGATCATATCTATCTTACCCTATCATATCTATCTTCCCCTATCATGTATATCATACCCTATCATATCTATCTTACCCTATCATAACTGTCTTACCCTATCATAACTGTCTTACCCGATCATATCCATCTTACCCTATCATATCTATCTTACCCTATCATATATATCTTACCCTATCATATATATCTTACCCTATCATATATATCTTACCCTATCATACCTGTCTTACCCTATCATAACTGTCTTACCCGATCATATCTATCTTACCCTATCATATCTATCTTACCCTATCATATATATCTTACCCTATCATATATATCTTACCCTATCATACCTGTCTTACCCTATCATAACTGTCTTACCCGATCATATCTGTCTTACCCTATCATATCTATCTTACCCTATCATATATATCTTACCCTATCATATATATCTTACCCTATCATATATATCTTACCCTATCATACCTGTCTTACCCTATCATAACTGTCTTACCCGATCATATCTATCTTACACTATCATAACTATCTTACCCTATCATATATATCTTACCCTATCATACCTGTCTTACCCTATCATAACTGTCTTACCCGATCATATCTATCTTACCCTATCATATCTATCTTAACCTATCATATATATCTTACCGTTTCATATATATCTTACCCTAACATAACTGTCTATCTTACCCGATCACATCTATCTTACCCGATCATATCTATCTTACCCTATCATAACTGTCTTACTCTATCACGACTGTCTATCTTACCCTATCACATCTATCTTACCCGATCACATCTATCTTACTCTATCACATCTATCTTACCCTATCACATCTATCTTACCCTATCATAACTGTCTTACGCTATCACATCTATCTTACCCTATCACATCTATCTTAACCTATCACATCTATCTTACCCGATCACATCTATCTTACCCGATCATATCTATCTTACCCTATCATAACTGTCTTACTCTATCACGACTGTCTATCTTACCCTATCATATCTATCTTACCCTATCATATCTATCTTACCCTATCATACCTGTCTTACCCTATCATATCTATCTTACCCTATCATACCTGTCTTACCCTATCATATCTGTCTTACCCTATCATACCTGTCTTACCCGATCACATCTATCTTACCCGATCATATCTATCTTACCCTATCATAACTGTCTTACTCTATCACGACTGTCTATCTTACCCTATCATATATATCTTACCCTATCATATCTATCTTACCCTATAATATCTATCTTACCCTATCATATCTATCTTACCCTATCATATATATCTTACCTTTTCATATTTATCTTACCCTAACATAACTGTCTATCTTACCCTATCATATATATATCTTACCCTATCATATCTATCTTACCCTATCATATATATCTTACCCTATCATATCTATCTTACCCTATCATACCTGTCTTACCCTATCATATCTATCTTACCCTATCATACCTGTCTTACCCTATCATATCTATCTTACCCTATCATGCCTGTCTTACCCGATCACATCTATCTTACCCGATCATATCTATCTTACCCTATCATAACTGTCTTACTCTATCACGACTGTCTATCTTACCCTATCATATCTATCTTACCCTATCATATCTATCTTACCCTATAATATCTATCTTACCCTATCATATCTATCTTACCCTATCATATATATCTTACCTTTTCATATATATCTTACCCTAACATAATTGTCTATCTTACCCTATCATATATATCTTACCCTATCATATCTATCTTACCCTATCATATATATCTTACCCTATCATATCTATCTTACCCTATCATACCTGTCTTAAGCTATCATATCTATCTTACCCTATCATACCTGTCTTACCCTATCATATCTATCTTACCCTATCATGCCTGTCTTACCCGATCACATCTATCTTACCCGATCATATCTATCTTACCCTATCATAACTGTCTTACTCTATCACGACTGTCTATCTTACCCTATCATATCTATCTTACCCTATCACATCTATCTTACCCGATCATATCTATCTTACCCTATCATAACTGTCTTACTCTATCACGACTGTCTATCTTACCCTATCATATCTATCTTACCCTATCATATCTATCTTACCCTATAATATCTATCTTACCCTATCATATCTATCTTACCCTATCATATATATCTTACCTTTTCATATATATCTTACCCTAACATAACTGTCTATCTTACCCTATCATATATATCTTACCCTATCATATCTATCTTACCCTATCATATATATCTTACCCTGTCATATCTATCTTACCCTATCATACCTGTCTTACCCTATCATATCTATCTTACCCTATCATACCTGTCTTACCCTATCATATCTATCTTACCCTATCATACCTGTCTTACCCTATCATATCTGTCTTACCCGATCATATCTATCTTACCCTATCATAACTGTCTTACCCTATCATAACTGTCTTACCCGATCATATCTATCTTACCCTATCATATCTATCTTACCCTATCATATATATCTTACCCTATCATATCTGTCTTACCCTATCATAACTGTCTTACCCTATCATAACTGTCTTACCCGATCATATCTATCTTACCCAATCATATCTATCTTAACCTATCACATATATCTTACCTTTTCATATATATCTTACCCTAACATAACTGTCTATCTTACCCTATCATATCTATCTTACCCTATCATACATGTCTTACCCTATCATATTTGTCTTACCCGATCATATCTACCTTACCCTATCATAACTGTCTTACCCTATCATAACTGTCTTACCCGATCATATCTATCTTACCCTATCATATCTATCTTACCCTATCATATATATCTTACCCTATCATATCTGTCTTACCCTATCATAACTGTCTTACCCTATCATAACTGTCTTACCCGATCATATCTATCTTACCCTATCATATCTATCTTCCCCTATCATGTATATCATACCCTATCATATCTATCTTACCCTATCATAACTGTCTTACCCTATCATAACTGTCTTACCCGATCATATCCATCTTACCCTATCATATCTATCTTACCCTATCATATATATCTTACCCTATCATATATATCTTACCCTATCATATATATCTTACCCTATCATACCTGTCTTACCCTATCATAACTGTCTTACCCGATCATATCTATCTTACCCTATCATATCTATCTTACCCTATCATATATATCTTACCCTATCATATATATCTTACCCTATCATACCTGTCTTACCCTATCATAACTGTCTTACCCGATCATATCTGTCTTACCCTATCATATCTATCTTACCCTATCATATATATCTTACCCTATCATATATATCTTACCCTATCATATATATCTTACCCTATCATACCTGTCTTACCCTATCATAACTGTCTTACCCGATCATATCTATCTTACACTATCATAACTATCTTACCCTATCATATATATCTTACCCTATCATACCTGTCTTACCCTATCATAACTGTCTTACCCGATCATATCTATCTTACCCTATCATATATATCTTACCCTATCATATATATCTTACCGTTTCATATATATCTTACCCTAACATAACTGTCTATCTTATCCTATCATATATATCTTACCCTATCATATCTATCTTACCCTATCATATATATCTTACCCTATCATATCTATCTTACCCTATCATACCTGTCTTACCCTATCATATCTATCTTACCCTATCATACCTGTCTTACCCTATCATATCTATCTTGCCCTATCATACATGTCATACCCTATCATATTTGTCTTACCCGATCATATCTACCTTACCCTATCATAACTGTCTTACCCTATCATAACTGTCTTACCCGATCATATCTATCTTACCCTATCATATCTATCTTACCCTATCATATATATCTTACCCTATCATATCTGTCTTACCCTATCATAACTGTCTTACCCTATCATAACTGTCTTACCCTATCATAACTGTCTTACCCGATCATATCTATCTTACCCTATCATATCTATCTTACCCTATCATATATATCTTACCCTATCATGTATATCTTACCCTATCATATATATCTTACCCTATCATACCTGTCTTACCCTATCATAACTGTCTTACCCGATCATATCTATCTTACCCTATCATATATATCTTACCCTATCATACCTGTCTTACCCTATCATAACTGTCTTACCTGATCATATCTATCTTACCCTATCATATATATCTTACCCTATCATAACTATCTTACCCTATCATATATATCTTACCCTATCATACCTGTCTTACCCTATCATAACTGTCTTACCCGATCATATCTATCTTACCCTATCATATATATCTTACCCTATCATATATATCTTACCCTATCATATATATCTTACCCTATCATACCTGTCTTACCCTATCATACCTGTCTTACCCTATCATAACTGTCTTACCCGATCATATCTGTCTTACCCTATCATATCTATCTTACCCTATCATATATATCTTACCCTATCATATATATCTTACCCTATCATATATATCTTACCCTATCATACCTGTCTTACCCTATCATAACTGTCTTACCCGATCATATCTATCTTACACTATCATATCTATCTTACCCTATCATATATATCTTACCCTATCATACCTGTCTTACCCTATCATAACTGTCTTACCCGATCATATCTATCTTACCCTATCATATCTATCTTACCCTATCATATATATCTTACCCTATCATATATATCTTACCCTATCATACCTGTCTTACCCTATCATAACTGTCTTACTCGATCATATCGATCTTACCCTATCATATCTATCTTACCCTATCATATATATCTTACCCTATCATATATATCTTACCCTATCATATACATCTTACCCTATCATATCTGTCTTACCCTATCATATATATCTTACCCTATCATATCTATCTTACCCTATCATACCTGTCTTACCCTATCATAACTGTCTTACCCTATCATATCTATCTTACCCTATCATATCTATCTTACCCTATCATATATATCTTACCCTATCATATCTATCTTACCCTATCATACCTGTCTTACCCTATCATACCTGTCTTACCCTATCATAACTGTCTTACCCTATCATATCTATCTTACCCTATCATATATATCTTACCCTATCATATATATCTTACCCTATCATATCTGTCTTACCCTATCATATCTATCTTACCCTATCATATCTATCTTACCCTATCATATCTATCTTACACTATCATAACTATCTTACCCTATCATATATATCTTACCCTATCATACCTGTCTTACCCTATCATATCTATCTTACCCTATCATACATGTCATACCCTATCATATTTGTCTTACCCGATCATATCTACCTTACCCTATCATAACTGTCTTACCCTATCATAACTGTCTTACCCGATCATATCTATCTTACCCTATCATATCTATCTTACCCTATCATATATATCTTACCCTATCATATCTGTCTTACCCTATCATAACTGTCTTACCCTATCATAACTGTCTTACCCTATCATAACTGTCTTACCCGATCATATCTATCTTACCCTATCATATCTATCTTACCCTATCATATATATCTTACCCTATCATATATATCTTACCCTATCATATATATCTTACCCTATCATACCTGTCTTACCCTATCATAACTGTCTTACCCGATCATATCTATCTTACCCTATCATATATATCTTACCCTATCATACCTGTCTTACCCTATCATAACTGTCTTACCTGATCATATCTATCTTACCCTATCATATATATCTTACCCTATCATAACTATCTTACCCTATCATATATATCTTACCCTATCATACCTGTCTTACCCTATCATAACTGTCTTACCCGATCATATCTGTCTTACCCTATCATATCTATCTTACCCTATCATATATATCTTACCCTATCATATATATCTTACCCTATCATATATATCTTACCCTATCATACCTGTCTTACCCTATCATAACTGTCTTACCCGATCATATCTATCTTACACTATCATATCTATCTTACCCTATCATATATATCTTACCCTATCATACCTGTCTTACCCTATCATAACTGTCTTACCCGATCATATCTATCTTACCCTATCATATCTATCTTACCCTATCATATATATCTTACCCTATCATACCTGTCTTACCCTATCATAACTGTCTTACTCGATCATATCGATCTTACCCTATCATATCTATCTTACCCTATCATATATATCTTACCCTATCATATATATCTTACCCTATCATATATATCTTACCCTATCATATCTCTCTTACCCTATCATATATATCTTACCCTATCATATCTATCTTACCCTATCATACCTGTCTTACCCTATCATAACTTTCTTACCCTATCATATCTATCTTACCCTATCATATCTATCTTACCCTATCATATATATCTTACCCTATCATACCTGTCTTACCCTATCATACCTGTCTTATCATACCTGTCTTACCCTATCATAACTGTCTTACCCTATCATATCTATCTTACCCTATCATATATATCTTACCCTATCATATCTATCTTACCCTATCATATATATCTTACCCTATCATATATATCTTACCCTATCATATATATCTTACCCTATCATACCTGTCTTACCCTATCATACCTGTCTTACCCTATCATAACTGTCTTACCCGATCATATCTGTCTTACCCTATCATATCTATCTTACCCTATCATATATATCTTACCCTATCATATATATCTTACCCTATCATATATATCTTACCCTATCATACCTGTCTTACCCTATCATAACTGTCTTACCCGATCATATCTATCTTACACTATCATATCTATCTTACCCTATCATATATATCTTACCCTATCATACCTGTCTTACCCTATCATAACTGTCTTACCCGATCATATCTATCTTACCCTATCATATCTATCTTACCCTATCATATATATCTTACCCTATCATATATATCTTACCCTATCATACCTGTCTTACCCTATCATAACTGTCTTACTCGATCATATCGATCTTACCCTATCATATCTATCTTACCCTATCATATATATCTTACCCTATCATATATATCTTACCCTATCATATATATCTTACCCTATCATATCTGTCTTACCCTATCATATATATCTTACCCTATCATATCTATCTTACCCTATCATACCTGTCTTACCCTATCATAACTGTCTTACCCTATCATATCTATCTTACCCTATCATATCTATCTTACCCTATCATATATATCTTACCCTATCATATCTATCTTACCCTATCATACCTGTCTTACCCTATCATACCTGTCTTACCCTATCATAACTGTCTTACCCTATCATATCTATCTTACCCTATCATATATATCTTACCCTATCATATATATCTTACCCTATCATATCTGTCTTACCCTATCATATCTATCTTACCCTATCATATCTATCTTACCCTATCATATCTATCTTACACTATCATAACTATCTTACCCTATCATATATATCTTACCCTATCATACCTGTCTTACCCTATCATAACTGTCTTACCCGATCATATCTATCTTACACTATCATATCTATCTTACCCTATCATATATATCTTACCCTATCATACCTGTCTTACCCTATCATAACTGTCTTACCCGATCATATCTATCTTACCCTATCATATCTATCTTACCCTATCATATATATCTTACCCTATCATACCTGTCTTACCCTATCATAACTGTCTTACTCGATCATATCGATCTTACCCTATCATATCTATCTTACCCTATCATATATATCTTACCCTATCATATATATCTTACCCTATCATATATATCTTACCCTATCATATCTGTCTTACCCTATCATATATATCTTACCCTATCATATCTATCTTACCCTATCATACCTGTCTTACCCTATCATAACTGTCTTACCCTATCATATCTATCTTACCCTATCATATCTATCTTACCCTATCATATATATCTTACCCTATCATATCTATCTTACCCTATCATACCTGTCTTACCCTATCATACCTGTCTTACCCTATCATAACTGTCTTACCCTATCATATCTATCTTACCCTATCATATATATCTTACCCTATCATATCTATCTTACCCTATCATATATATCTTACCCTATCATATATATCTTACCCTATCATATATATCTTACCCTATCATACCTGTCTTACCCTATCATACCTGTCTTACCCTATCATAACTGTCTTACCCGATCATATCTGTCTTACCCTATCATATCTATCTTACCCTATCATATATATCTTACCCTATCATATATATCTTACCCTATCATATATATCTTACCCTATCATACCTGTCTTACCCTATCATAACTGTCTTACCCGATCATATCTATCTTACACTATCATATCTATCTTACCCTATCATATATATCTTACCCTATCATACCTGTCTTACCCTATCATAACTGTCTTACCCGATCATATCTATCTTACCCTATCATATCTATCTTACCCTATCATATATATCTTACCCTATCATATATATCTTACCCTATCATACCTGTCTTACCCTATCATAACTGTCTTACTCGATCATATCGATCTTACCCTATCATATCTATCTTACCCTATCATATATATCTTACCCTATCATATATATCTTACCCTATCATATATATCTTACCCTATCATATCTGTCTTACCCTATCATATATATCTTACCCTATCATATCTATCTTACCCTATCATACCTGTCTTACCCTATCATAACTGTCTTACCCTATCATATCTATCTTACCCTATCATATCTATCTTACCCTATCATATATATCTTACCCTATCATATCTATCTTACCCTATCATACCTGTCTTACCCTATCATACCTGTCTTACCCTATCATAACTGTCTTACCCTATCATATCTATCTTACCCTATCATATATATCTTACCCTATCATATATATCTTACCCTATCATATCTGTCTTACCCTATCATATCTATCTTACCCTATCATATCTATCTTACCCTATCATATCTATCTTACACTATCATAACTATCTTACCCTATCATATATATCTTACCCTATCATACCTGTCTTACCCTATCATATCTATCTTACCCTATCATACATGTCATACCCTATCATATTTGTCTTACCCGATCATATCTACCTTACCCTATCATAACTGTCTTACCCTATCATAACTGTCTTACCCGATCATATCTATCTTACCCTATCATATCTATCTTACCCTATCATATATATCTTACCCTATCATATCTGTCTTACCCTATCATAACTGTCTTACCCTATCATAACTGTCTTACCCTATCATAACTGTCTTACCCGATCATATCTATCTTACCCTATCATATCTATCTTACCCTATCATATATATCTTACCCTATCATATATATCTTACCCTATCATATATATCTTACCCTATCATACCTGTCTTACCCTATCATAACTGTCTTACCCTATCATAACTATCTTACCCTATCATATATATCTTACCCTATCATACCTGTCTTACCCTATCATAACTGTCTTACCCGATCATATCTATCTTACCCTATCATATATATCTTACCCTATCATATATATCTTACCCTATCATATATATCTTACCCTATCATACCTGTCTTACCCTATCATACCTGTCTTACCCTATCATAACTGTCTTACCCGATCATATCTGTCTTACCCTATCATATCTATCTTACCCTATCATATATATCTTACCCTATCATATATATCTTACCCTATCATATATATCTTACCCTATCATACCTGTCTTACCCTATCATAACTGTCTTACCCGATCATATCTATCTTACACTATCATATCTATCTTACCCTATCATATATATCTTACCCTATCATACCTGTCTTACCCTATCATAACTGTCTTACCCGATCATATCTATCTTACCCTATCATATCTATCTTACCCTATCATATATATCTTACCCTATCATACCTGTCTTACCCTATCATAACTGTCTTACTCGATCATATCGATCTTACCCTATCATATCTATCTTACCCTATCATATATATCTTACCCTATCATATATATCTTACCCTATCATATATTTCTTACCCTATCATATCTGTCTTACCCTATCATATATATCTTACCCTATCATATCTATCTTACCCTATCATACCTGTCTTACCCTATCATAACTGTCTTACCCTATCATATCTATCTTACCCTATCATATCTATCTTACCCTATCATATATATCTTACCCTATCATATCTATCTTACCCTATCATACCTGTCTTACCCTATCATACCTGTCTTACCCTATCATAACTGTCTTACCCTATCATATCTATCTTACCCTATCATATATATCTTACCCTATCATATATATCTTACCCTATCATATCTGTCTTACCCTATCATATCTATCTTACCCTATCATATCTATCTTACCCTATCATATCTATCTTACACTATCATAACTATCTTACCCTATCATATATATCTTACCCTATCATACCTGTCTTACCCTATCATAACTGTCTTACCCGATCATATCTATCTTACCCTATCATATCTATCTTAACCTATCATATATATCTTACCTTTTCATATATATCTTACCCTAACATAACTGTCTATCTTATCCTATCATATATATCTTACCCTATCATATCTATCTTACCCTATCATATATATCTTACCCTATCATATCTATCTTACCCTATCATACCTGTCTTACCATATCATATCTATCTTACCCTATCATACCTGTCTTACCCTATCATATCTATCTTACCCTATCATACATGTCATACCCTATCATATTTGTCTTACCCGATCATATCTACCTTACCCTATCATAACTGTCTTACCCTATCATAACTGTCTTACCCGATCATATCTATCTTACCCTATCATATCTATCTTACCCTATCATATATATCTTACCCTATCATATCTGTCTTACCCTATCATAACTGTCTTACCCTATCATAACTGTCTTACCCTATCATAACTGTCTTACCCGATCATATCTATCTTACCCTATCATATCTATCTTACCCTATCATATATATCTTACCCTATCATATATATCTTACCCTATCATACCTGTCTTACCCTATCATAACTGTCTTACCCGATCATATCTATCTTACCCTATCATATATATCTTACCCTATCATACCTGTCTTACCCTATCATAACTGTCTTACCTGATCATATCTATCTTACCCTATCATATATATCTTACCCTATCATAACTATCTTACCCTATCATATATATCTTACCCTATCATACCTGTCTTACCCTATCATAACTGTCTTACCCGATCATATCTATCTTACCCTATCATATATATCTTACCCTATCATATATATCTTACCCTATCATATATATCTTACCCTATCATACCTGTCTTACCCTATCATACCTGTCTTACCCTATCATAACTGTCTTACCCGATCATATCTGTCTTACCCTATCATATCTATCTTACCCTATCATATATATCTTACCCTATCATATATATCTTACCCTATCATACCTGTCTTACCCTATCATAACTGTCTTACCCGATCATATCTATCTTACCCTATCATATATATCTTACCCTATCATATCTATCTTACCCTATCATATATATCTTACCCTATCATATATATCTTACCCTATCATACCTGTCTTACCCTATCATAACTGTCTTACTCGATCATATCGATCTTACCCTAGCATATATATCTTACCCTATCATATATATCTTACCCTATCATATATATCTTACCCTATCATATCTGTCTTACCCTATCATATATATCTTACCCTATCATATCTATCTTACCCTATCATACCTGTCTTACCCTATCATAACTGTCTTACCCTATCATATCTATCTTACCCTATCATATCTATCTTACCCTATCATATATATCTTACCCTATCATATCTATCTTACCCTATCATACCTGTCTTACCCTATCATACCTGTCTTACCCTATCATAACTGTCTTACCCTATCATATCTATCTTACCCTATCATATATATCTTACCCTATCATATATATCTTACCCTATCATATCTGTCTTACCCTATCATATCTATCTTACCCTATCATATCTATCTTACCCTATCATATCTATCTTACCCTATCATATCTATCTTACCCTATCATATATATCTTACCCTATCATATATATCTTACCCTATCATATCTGTCTTACCCTATCATATCTGTCTTACCCTATCATATATATCTTACCCTATCATATCTATCTTACCCTATCATATATATCTTACCCTATCATGTCTGTCTTACCCTATCATATATATCTTACCCTATCATATATATATCTTACCCTATCATATCTATCTTACCCTATCATATCTGTCTTACCCTATCATATCTATCTTACCCTATCATATCTATCTTACCCTATCATATCTGTCTTACCCTATCATAACCCAGAATATAAGACTGCATTACTCCGTTGTTTATAACAGGAATATAGTTTCAAAATATTTTAATAAACTGTCCACTCCCAAGTCTCATGTATTAGGCTAGGCTAAAGGAGTAGTCTCATGTATTAGGCTAGGCTAAAGGAGCAGTCTCATGTATTAGGCTAGGCTAAAGGAGCAGTCACATGTATTAGGCTAGGCTAAAGGAGCAGTCACATGTATTAGGCTAGGCTAAAGGAGCAGTCACATGTATTTGGCTAGGCTAAATGAGCAGTCTCATGTATTAGGCTAGGCTAAAGGAGCAGTCTCATGTATTAGGCTAGGCTAAAGGAGCAGTCTCATGTATTAGGCTAGGCTAAAGGAGCAGTCTCATGTATTAGGCTAGGCTAAAGGAGCAGTCACATGTATTAGGCTAGGCTAAAGGAGCAGTCACATGGGCTCAAATACATTTACAGTGAGTGTACAAAACGAAACACCTTCCTAAAATTAAGTTGCATCCCTGCCTTTTGCCCTTAGAACAGTCTCAATTCGTCTGTGGATGGACTCTACCAGGTGTCTGAAGCGTTTCCACATGGATGTTGGTCCATGTTGACTCCAATGCTTGCCACAGTTGTGTCATGTTGGCTGGATATCCTTTGGGTGGTGGACCATTCTTGATACACACGGGAAACTGTTGAGCATGAAAAACCCAGGTGCGTTGCAGTTCTTGATACACTCACCCCTGCTGTACCAAGCTAAATGCTAGGTTTATATTAACCCCTGCTGTACCAAGCTAAATGTTAGGTTTATTTTAACCCCTGTTGTACCAAGCTAAATGCTAGGTTTATATTAACCCCTGCTGTACCAAGCTAAATGCTAGGTTTATATTAACCCCTGCTGTACCAAGCTAAATGTTAGGTTTATTTTAACCCCTGTTGTACCAAGCTAAATGCTAGGTTTATATTAACCCCTGCTGTACCAAGCTAAATGCTAGGTTTATATTAACCCCTGCTGTACCAAGCTAAATGCTAGGTTTATTTTAACCCCTGCTGTACCAAACTAAATGCTAGGTTTATATTAACCCCTGCTGTACCAAACTAAATGCTAGGTTTATATTAACCCCTGCTGTACCAAGCTAAATGCTAGGTTTATTTTAACCCCTGCTGTACCAAGCTAAATGCTAGGTTTATATTAACCCCTGCTGTACCAAGCTAAATGCTAGGTTTATATTAACACCAGCTGTACCAAGCTAAATGCTAGGTTTATTTTAACCCCTGCTGTACCAAACTAAATGCTAGGTTTATATTAACCCCTGCTGTACCAAGCTAAATGCTAGGTTTATATTAACCCCTGCTGTACCAAACTAAATGCTAGGTTTATATTAACCCCTGCTGTACCAAACTAAATGCTAGGTTTATATTAACCCCTGCTGTACCAAGCTAAATGCTAGGTTTATATTAACCCCTGCTGTACCAAGCAAAATGCTAGGTTTATATTAACCCCTGCTGTACCAAACTAAATGCTAGGTTTATTTTAACCCCAGCTGTACCAAACTAAATGCTAGGTTTATATTAACCCCTGCTGTACCAAGCAAAATGCTAGGTTTATATTAACCCCTGCTGTACCAAGCTAAATGCTAGGTTTATATTAACCCCTGCTGTACCAAACTAAATGCTAGGCTTATATTAACCCCTGCTGTACCAAGCAAAATGCTAGGTTTATATTAACCCCTGCTGTACCAAACTAAATGCTAGGTTTATATTAACCCCTGCTGTACCAAGCTAAATGCTAGGTTTATTTTAACCCCTGCTGTACCAAACTAAATGCTAGGTTTATATTAACCCCTGCTGTACCAAGCAAAATGCTAGGTTTATATTAACCCCTGCTGTACCAAGCAAAATGCTAGGTTTATATTAACCCCTGCTGTACCAAACTAAATGCTAGTTTTATATTAACCCCTGCTGTACCAAACTAAATGCTAGGTTTATATTAACCCCTGCTGTACCAAACTAAATGCTAGGTTTATATTAACCCCTGCTGTACCAAACTAAATGCTAGGTTTATATTAACCCCTGCTGTACCAAACTAAATGCTAGGTTTATATTAACCCCTGCTGTACCAAACTAAATGCTAGGTTTATATTAACCCCTGCTGTACCAAACTAAATGCTAGGCTTATATTAACCCCTACTGTACCAAGCAAAATGCTAGGCTTATATTAACCCCTGCTGTACCAAACTAAATGCTAGGCTTATATTAACCCCTGCTGTACCAAGCAAAATGCTAGGTTTATTTTAACCCCTGCTGTACCAAACTAAATGCTAGGTTTATATTAACCCCTGCTGTACCAAGCAAAATGCTAGGTTTATATTAACCCCTGCTGTACCAAGCAAAATGCTAGGTTTATATTAACCCCTGCTGTACCAAGCAAAATGCTAGGTTTATTTTAACCCCTGCTGTACCAAACTAAATGCTAGGTTTATATTAACCCCTGCTGTACCAAGCAAAATGCTAGGTTTATATTAACCCCTGCTGTACCAAG